>NC_057395.1:19153352-19394878 GCF_019320065.1 Cervus canadensis | reverse complement strand
GGGTGCACGTGTCTCTTTCAGATCTGGTTCCTCAGTGTGTATGCCCAGAAGTGGGATTGCTGGGTCATATGGCAGTTCTATTTCCAGTTTTTTAAGAAATCTCCACACTGTTTTCCATAGTGGCTGTACTAGTTTGCATTCCCACCAACAGTGTAAGAGGGTTCCCTTTTCTCCACACCCTCTCCAGCATTTATTGCTTGTAGACTTTTGGATAGCAGCCATCCTGACTGGCGTGTAATGGTACCTCATTGTGGTTTTGATTTGCATTTCTCTAATAATGAGTGATGTTGAGCATCTTTTCATGTGTTTGTTAGCCATCTGTATGTCTTCTTTGGAGAAATGTCTGTTTAGTTCTTTGGCCCATTTTTTGATTGGGTCATTTATTTTTCTGGAATTGAGCTTCAGGAGTTGCTTGTATATTTTTGAGATTAATCCTTTGTCTGTTTCTTCATTTGCTATTATTTTTTCCCAATCTGAGGGCTGTCTTTTCACCTTGCTTATAGTTTCCTTTGTAGTGCAAAAGCTTTTAAGTTTCATTAGGTCCCATTTGTTTAGTTTTGCTTTTATTTCCAATATTCTGGGAGGTGGGTCATAGAGGATCTTGCTGTGATTTATGTCGGAGAGTGTTTTGCCTATGTTCTCCTCTAGGAGTTTTATAGTTTCTGGTCTACATTTAGATCTTTAATCCATTTTGAGTTTATTTTTGTGTATGGTCGTTAGAAAGTGTTCTTTTTTCATTCTTTTTGCAAGTGGTTTGACCACGTTTTCCCAGCACCACTTGTTGAAGAGGTTGTCTTTTTTCCATTGTATATCCTTGCCTCCTTTGTCAAAGATAAGGTGTCCATAGGTTCGTGGATTTATCTCTGGGCTTTCTATTCTGTTCCATTGGTCTATATTTCTGTCTTGTGCCAGTACCACACTGTCTTGATGACTGTGGCTTTGTAGTAGAGTCTGAAGTCAGGCAGGTTGATTCCTCCAGTTCCATTCTTCTTTCTCAAGATTACTTTGGCTGTTTGAGGTTTTTTGTATTTCCATACAAATTGTGAAATTATTTGTTCTAGTTCTATGAAGAATACTGTTAGCTTGATAGGGATTGCATTGAATCTATAGATTGCTTTGGGTAGAATAGCCATTTTGACAAATATTGCATTTCTCAATCCATGACACGTAATGGTTTTCTCCATCTATTTGTGTCCTCTTTGATTTCTTTCATCAGTGTTTTATAGTTTTCTATGTATAGGTCTTTGTTTCTTTAGGTAGATATACTCCTAAGTATTTTATTCTTTTTGTTGCAATGGTGAATGTTATTGTTTCCTTAATTTCTCTTTCTGTTTTCTCATTGTTAGTGTATAGGAATGCAAGGGATTTCTGTGTGTTAATTTTATATCCTGCAACTTTACTATATTCGTTGATTAGTCTAGTAATTTTCTGGTAGTCTTTAGGGTTTTCTATGTAGAGGATCATGTCATCTGCAAACAGCAAGAGTTTCACTTCTTCTTTTCCTATCTGGATTCCTTTTACTTCTTTTTCTGCTCCTGATTAGCTTGTGCCAAACTTCCAACCACTATGTTGAACAGTAGTGGGTTGAGAGTGGGCCACCCTTGTCTTGTTCCTGATTTCAGGGGAAATGCTTTTCAATTTTTCACCATTGAGGGTGATGCTTGCTGTGGTTTAGTCATATATAGCTTTTATTATGTTGAAGTATGTTCCTTCTATTCCTGCTTTCTGGAGAGTTTTAATCATAAATGGATGTTGAATTTTGTCAAAGGCTTTTTCTGCATCTATTGAGATAATCATATGATTTTTATCTTTCAATTTGTTAATGTGGTGTATTACATTGATTGATTTGCGGATATTGAAGAATCCTTGCATTCCTGGGATAAAGCCCACTTGATCGTGGTGTATGATTTTTTTAATATGTTGTTGGATTCTGTTTGCTAGAATTTTGTTAAGGATTTTTGCATCTATGTTCATCAGTGATATTGGCCTGTAGTTTTCTTTTTTTGTGGCATCTTTGTCAGGTTTTGGAATTAGGGTGATGGTGGCCTCATAGAATGAGTTTGGAAGTTTACCTTCTTCTGCAATTTTCTGGAAGAGTTTGAGTAAGGTAGTGTTAGCTCTTCTCTAAATTTTTGGTAGAATTCAGCTGTGAAGCCATCTGGTCCTGGCTTTTGTTTGCGGAAGATTTTTGATTACAGTTTCGATTTCCTTGCTGTGATGGGTCTGTTAAGATCTTCTATTTCTTCCTGGTTCAGTTTTGGAAAGTTATACTTTTCTAAGAATTTGTCCATTTCATCCAAGTTGTCCATTTTATTGGCATAGAGCTGCTGGTAGTAGTCTCTTATGATCCTTTGTATTTCAGTGTTGTCTGTTGTGATCTCTCCATTTTCATTTCTAATTTTGTTAATTTGGTTCTTCTCTCTTTGTTTCTTAATGAGTCTTGCTAATGGTTTGTCAATTTTGTTTATTTTTTCAAAAAACCAGCTTTTAGCTTTGTTGATTTTTGCTATGGTCTCTTTAGTTTCTATTGCATTTATTTCTGCCTTAATTTTTAAGATTTCTTTCCTTCTGCTAACCCTGGGGTTCTTCATTTCTTCCTTCTCTAATTGCTTTAGGTGTAGAGTTAGGTTATTTATTTGGCTTTTTTCTTGTTTCTTGATGTAAGCCTGTAATGCTATGAACCTTCCCCTTAGCACTGCTTTTACAGTGTCCCATAGGTTTTGGGTTGTTGTGTTTTCATTTTCATTCATTTCTATACATATTTTGATTTCTTTTTTGATTTCTTCTATGATTTGTTGGTTATTCAGAAGCGTGTTATTTAGCCTCCAGGTGTTTGAATTTTTAACAATTTTTTTCCTGTAATTGAGATCTAATCTTACTGCACTGTGGTCAGAAAAGATGACTGGAATGATTTCAATTTTTTTGAATTTTCCAAGACTAGATTTATGGCCCAGGATGTGATCTATTCTGGAGAAGGTTCCATGTGCACTTGAGAAAAAGGTGAAGTTGCTTGTTTTGGGGTGAAATGTCCTATAGATATCAATTAGGTCTAGCTGGTCCATTGTGTCATTTAAAGTTTGTGTTTCCTTGTTAATTTTCTGTTTAGTTGATCTATCCATAGTTGTGAGTGGGGTATTAAAGTCTCCCACTATTATTGTGTTACTATTAATTTCCTCTTTCATACTCGTTAGTGTTTGCCGTACATATTGCGGTGCTCCTATGTTGGGTGCATATATATTTATAATTGTTATATCTTCTTCTTGGATTGATCCTTTGATCATTATGTAGTGTCCTTCTTTGTCTCTTTTCACAGCTTTTATTTGAAAGTCTATTTTATCTGATATGAGTATTGCGACTCCTGCTTTCTTTTGGTCTCCATTTGCATGAAATATTTTTTTCCAGCCCTTCACTTTTAGTCTGTATGTGTCTCTTGTTTTGAGGTGGGTCTCTTGTAGACAGCATATATGGGGGTCTTGTTTTTGTATCCATTCAGCCAATCTTTGTCTTTTGGTTGGGGCATTCAACCCATTTACATTTAAGGTAATTATTGATAGGTGTGGTCCGTTGCCATTTACTTTGTTGTTTTGGGTTCACGTTTATACAACCTTTCTGCATTTCCTGTCTAGAGAAGATCCTTTAGCATTTGTTGAAGAGCTGGTTTGGTGGTGCTGAATTCTCTCAGCTTTTGCTTATCTGTAAAGCTTTTGAGTTCTCCTTCATATCTGAATGAGATCCTTGCTGGATACAGTAATCTAGGTTGTAGGTTATTCTCTTTCATTACTTTCAGGACTTCCTGCCATTCCCTTCTGGCCTGGAGGGTTTCTATTGATAGGTCAGCTGTTATCCTTATGGGAATCCCTTTGTGTGTTATTTGTTGTTTTTCCCTTGCTGCTTTTAATATTTGTTCTTTGTGTTTGATCTTGTTAGTTTGATTAATAGTGTCTTGGGTGTTTCGCCTTGGGTTTATCCTGTTGGACTCTCTGCGGTTTCTTGGACTGAGTGGGCTATCCTTCCCATTTTAGGCGAAGTTTTCAGCTATTATCTCCTCGAGTATTTTCTCATGCCTTTCTTTTTGTCTTCTTCTTCTGAACTCCTATGATTCGATGTTGGGGCGTTTCACAGTTGCTCCCCAGAGGTCCCTGAGGTTGTCCTCATTTCTTTTGATCCTTTCTTCTTTTTTCCTCTCTGCTTCATTTATTTCCACCATTTTATCTTCTACCTCACTTATCCTATCTTCTGCCTCCGTTATTCTACTCTTGGTTCCCTCCAAAGTGTTTTTGATCTCATTCATTGCATTGTTCATTTTTAATTGACTCTTTTTTATTTCTTCTAGGTCTTTATTAAACAATTCTTGTATCTTTTCAATCTTTGTCTCCAGGCTATTTATCTGTAACTCCATTTTGTTTTCAAGATTTTGGATCATTTTTATTATCATTATTCTAAATTCTTTTTCAGGTAGATTCCCTATCTCCTCCTCTTTTGTTTGACTTGGTGGGCATTTTTCATGTTCCTTTACCTGTTGGGTATTTCTTTGCCTTTTCATCTTGGTTAGATTGCTGTGTCTGGAGTGGACTTTCTGTATTCTGGAGGTCTGTGGTTCCTTTTTATTGTGGAGGATTTACCCAGTGGGTGGGGTTAGACGATTGGCTTGTCAAGGTTTCCCGGTTAGGGAAGCTTGCATCAGTGTACTGGTGCGTGGAACTTGATTTCTTCTTTTTGGAGAGCAATGGAGTGCCCAGTAATGAGTTTTGAGATGGGTCTATGTGTTAGGTGTCACCTTGGGCAGCCTGAATGTTGACATTCGGGGCTATGTTCCTGTGTTGCTGGAGAATTTGCGTGGTATGTCTTGCTCTAAAACTTACTGGCTCTTGGGTGGTGGTTGGTTTCAGTGTAGGTATGGAGGCTTTGGACGGTCACTTATTGCTTAAAGTTCCATGTAGTCAGGAGTTTTCTGGTGTTCTCAGGTTTTGGGCTTAAGTTTCCTGCCTCTGGATTTCAGTTTTATTCTTCCTGTAGTCTCAGGACTTCTCCAACTATACAGCACTGATAATAAAACTTCTAGGTTAATGGCGAAAAGATTCTCCCCTGTTAGGGACACCCAGAGAGGTTCACAGAGTTACATGAACAGGAGAAAAGGGAGGAGGGAGATAGAGATGAGCAGGAGGAGAAAAAGGGGGACTCAAGAGGAGAGAGACAGATCTACGCAGCTGTCTGTTCCCAGAGTGTTCTCCGTATCTCAGACACCTACAAGGATTCACAGAATTGGATTGGGAAGAGAAGGGGAAAGGAGGAAATAGAGGTGTTCTGAGGTAGGAAACAGAGAGTCAAGATTGGGAGAGAATAATCTTCGGTTTAAAGATAGGGCTTCTCTTTTTTTTTTTTTTTGGTAAGGTTATAGTGTAGTGAAAATGAAAATGAAGAGTAGTAGAGGAGTACTAGAGGACTTTAAAAGAAATAAGAGAAAAAGAAAAATAGAAAATGAAAGAGAAAACGGAAAGGAAAAAAAAAGAAGAAAAAAGAAAAAAAAGAAAAAGAAAAAAAAAAAAAAAAAAAAAAAAAAAAAAAAAAAAAAAAAAAAAAAAAAAAAAAGAAAGAAAGAAAAAAAAAAATTTTTTTTTCCCTAATTAAAAAAATCGTAAAAATCTATGTAAATGAAAGTTAAGGAGTAATGGGGGAGTAATAGGGAATTTTAAAGGAAAATAAAAGAGAAAAAATAAAAAAGAAAAATATAAAAAGAAAAAAAAAATTTTTTTTTTTTTCCTTACTTAGAAAAAAAAAGTAAAAATATATCTAGGAGTTTCTCTGGAGCTGCTGCGGTCAGTGTGGGTTCTGCTCAGTTTCAGATAGCTCCTCGTTCCAGCTTACACTTCTCGATATCTACAGGGCCCTTCCGTGAAGTCGGTGTTTTCTATAGGGATTTTAATCTGTTGCACCAGTCCCTTCTGAAGCGGTTCCCTTTGTTTATTTGGCTTCTGTTTGCCGGTCTCTTCAGAGCCTCATTTCCGCCCTGACACAGGCGGGCGGAGGTGGGCTCTTATTCAGTTAGCTAGTTCCGTTGCGCTGCTGGGAGGGGCTGACGCTGCGGGGATGGGCTGGCGCTGCGGGGCGGGGCTGACGCTGCGGGGCGGGGCTGACGCTGCGGGGAGGGGCTGGCCCTGCGGGGGCGGGCTGCCGCTGCCGGGAGGGGCTGACGCTGCTTTCTCCGTCTGCCGCTGCTCAGGCTCCCGGCTGTTCTATATGGAGCGCGCCCCGCGCTGCGCCAGGCTCCAGCCCTCGGGTGTTACACAAAAGCGCGGAAGGAAAAGCTGCGCCTGCTCTCTGTGCCTTCCCCGTCAGAGCGGTCCAGGCAGCGAGGGGCTTGATGGGCGCACTATCCCCAGGTGTGGCACACTCACTCCCTTCCGCGGACCCAGTCTCAGTTTCCGCTGACGCCAGTCGGGTGCGCGCGCCTTCCGCCCTTTGCGTCCCCAGCCCCAGTCCCCGCCCGCGCCGGTCGGGTGCCTGCGCCCTGTGTCTCGCCGCGACCTTCCCCTCCCCCCTGCCTCCTGCCTCCGGCGGGGCTGGGCGGGTCCGCAGCCTGCGACCTCTTCTTGGGACTTTCTCCGTCCCTTTGTTCTGCGAACGGCCGGCAGTGTGTTCTGGCCGGTTAATTTTCTCTCTTTTTGTCTCCCACAGTTCAAGTTGGCACCTCACAGAAGCTCCCTCCGATTGTCCTCAGGGCACTCAGGCCCGGACCCTAGCCCAAGCAAGGCCGCCTAAGACTCCCTTCCCGGGACGGGTCTCCGTCCTTAGCTCTTTTGTCTCACTTTTTATCTTTTATATTTTGTCCTACCTCCTTTCGAAGACAATGGTCTGCTTTTCTGGGCGCCTGATGACCTCAGCTAGCGATCAGAAGTTGTTTTGTGAGGTTTGCTCTGCATTCAGTTATTCTTTTGATGAATTTGTAGGAGAGAAAGTGGTCTCCCCGTCCTACTCCTCCGCCATCTTGGCTCCTCCCCCTCAAAATAAAAGCAAGATTTTAAATGTCAGCTCCCAGAGTGGCTTTTTGCAGCATTGTTGACTGAGAGAAGAGCAAGCCAGACCCTCCTCACGCACTCACTACCTCCGGTGCGTCAGGCCAGGCTATCCTGTTCCTGCCAGTGACTTGTTCTCAAGCAGCAGTAAAGTCTCAAACAGCAACCTGAATGCGTTTACAAAATCAGTATTACGAAAAGCTTATAGAGGAGATCAAAGTCAAAGTTCAGATTCACAAAAAGTTTCAATGTTTAAAGAGACCTGAAAATTCCATATTCCATAGGCTTGTATATTTAGCAATACTTCTCAAACATCTGTTTGCCTGTTTTGTTAGACTGAAGTGAAAAGATCAAATGCCTGGAAATTTAGGCTTAGCTTAAATTTTTTTCATTATTTTAATATTGTGTCATGTTGTGTAGATACTATGCAACCCTGTAGGCCCGTTCATGTGGTTCTTGGTTCCCTAGTATTAATAGTTGTGTGCTAATTACATCTACATACATTCTGATCCCAACAGGATAATGTTATAATTTTTCTTGAGCAGTATTATATATTTTAAAGAAATTCGGAGAAAAATTATCTTTAAAAGAATTTACCCCCATATTTTCAGCTTCCGATGCTCATTATTCATTTCTGAAGATTCAGATTTACATTTTGTGTCACATCCCTTCACTCTGAAGAGCTTCCTTTAGGATTCCTCCTCAAAACATCAGAATTAGACTTTGTCATATTGATAATAACGAGAACTAGTCAATTAACCTCATTTGACGACTAACTTTCCATTTCAATTCTAGATGTCTTTTCATTACATTTTTAAAGTAAGATCTGAAGAAAAAAGCCTTAGTGTTTTTACTTTGGAGTGTCTCTATTTTCCTTTCATTCTTGAATAATACTTTTCCTGGATATAGAATTCTAAGGTGACTTTTTTTTTCCTTTCAACACTTTAAAGATGTTTGTCCAACTCTTGTCCCCATGATAGTAATTCAAATCATTGTTCATCTGTAGGTAGTATCTTGTTTTACTCTTTTAGCTTCAAGATTTTTTTTTTTCCTCTATCTCTGCTTTTCAGCTTTTTAAAAATGAAGAGTCTAGGTGTATCTTTCTTTGTATTAATTCTACTCAGGTTTTGTTGAGTGTCTTTAACTGCAAATTCATAACTTTCACCAAATTTGGCAAATTTTAGCCACTTTTTTTTTGATATTTTGATACTGATTCTTTCTTCTCTCTTTCTCCTTTCCTTCTGGTGCTCCAATTAAATGTATGTTAGACTTTTTTTAATATTGTCCCACCTTACATTATTTTAAATATTTTTTAAACTTATATCTTTGATATTGTAATCAGACACAAAAAAATGGTCTTTTTCAACCTTGGTTATTCTGGCCTCCTTGGTGAAATAAATTCAATGCTTTCACTATATCCTTTTCTTGTTGGGTTATTATTTGTTTGTTTTAAAAATACTGTTCAGCTGTCCGACAAGTATGTGTGACCAGTCATTTATATAAATCAGCTAAATTACCACTTTACTCATAAGCAATATATATAACTTAATATTTATTGATTTTCTCAAACAGCTTTGATCAAGGTTCCACTAATGGGTAAATGTTCCAATCTTACTGAAGCACTGAGTAGTGCTTCCTTTAAGTGGAATTCTCTTCAACTCCATCTTCATTAAGCTTTCTTGTTTATGTTCCATATACAGACTTAGTTGCATTTCTACTGTAGAAAACATAGGGCAATTCTCAGGAGACTTACCATTTTAGGATACTTGTCAGTCAAGTAAAAATGTCTTCTTTGAACATTTGTATTATCTCACAGCTCTATTTAGAAGGAGGCTGTAAGACTTCTCTGTCCTGAACAAGACTTAAAGATTCATTCTTACCATCACATTGGCAAATACCCTGGAGGCCAGCCATTTGGAGGAACCTGAGTTGAGCTTTCAAGCCTGAAGGCTTGGTAAAGTCCCAACACTGACCTTTCAGTCTTTCTTTCTTTCCTTAAGGAAATAGAATGACAGCTTACGATTGATTATAATGTGTATTAACTTTTAAAATTCAGCAGTTGAGCATTAAACTTGTTTTACTGTGCACATTTGCTTTTGTTGAATTAAGTCCAGGTCTCTTCATTTCCCAGGGCATAAAATCTTGGTTAAATTCCATGGGAAAGGATTAAGTTCTGGATATATAAACATCCAGTCAAATACTTGTAAAATTCGAAAAGAGCATACATTCTTAACAGTGACTCAATTCAAATACATGCTTGTAGATTAAACTTCCTTTTCAAGGAGGCATATTGTGTTAATAGTTTCGAAAGTGACTTTTCCAAGTCTGATTCAAAGAACTCCCACTCTTCAGAATAAAATGCATGTTCAGTTCAGGTGAGGGAATTAGCATCACCCCTAAAGTACTTGCTTGGAGAGAGACAATTAAATTTTAGAAATCACAAGAGGCATAGAATCAGTACATGAATTCATGAGACTCAGCATGTGTGATTCCGCATGTGTGGGGTTGATGGAATTTTTAAAACAAAACTATTGCTTACAGTTTCAAATTGTTTTCATTTTGAGTTATTTCGCTTAAAAACAGAAACCCCAATTTAACACAAACATTCTGCTTAATGTAAAATAAACATGTAACTTAATTTTCACATTTGATGGATGCTTGTTTTGGAAATCATTGTGGTGAAATGGAAATAGTCACATAGTTTTCTGAGCCAGGTAAGTGTGAGTTTGAATTCTGGATGACTAGCTCTGCGGCTTTGATCAAGTAACTTAACTCCTTTGAGTCACAAATTCCTTTTCTATACATGAAAAATGATGCTCACCTCTTAGGGTGGATTGAAGGGTTAGAAATTCAACCAGCACCCAGTGGGTCTCTAATAAATGCTATCATTATTGGGAATAGACAAGACCAGAATATGAAAGCATTTTGTTTATGACTGATACTTTTTAAGTTGTTTTGTTTTCATAGTGATGATGTTAGGTTGAAACAACTGAGACTGTATATTGAAATCTCTTAGTGAACCTTGCTTCAGTGGTGTTTGACTCTGTGACCCTAGGACTATAGCTCTCGGGGCTCCTCTGTCCATGGAATTCTCCAGGCAAGTGTACTAGAGTGAGTTGCCATTTCCTCCAGAGGATCTTCCCAACCCAGGATCAAACCTGCATCTCTTGTGTCTCTCACATTGGCTGGTGGGCTCTTTACATCTAGTGCTACCGGGCATTGAAGTCGCTCAATCATGTCTGACTCTTTGCGACCCCACGGACTGTAGCCTACCAGGCTCCTCTGTCCATAGAATTTTCCAGGCAAGAGTACTGGAGTGGGTTGCCATTTCCTTCTCCAACTGCTACCAGGCCCACATAAACCATAAATGTATGTTTATGGATTGAATGGTAGCCAATACTCAATGTTTCAGCTTTCTGAGGAAATTTTAAAACATTTTAATGGAGTTATACATACAGAAAAGTATATGGGTAATGAATGCACAGTTCAAGATAATTTTCACAAAATGAACAAATCCTGTAACCACTGTCCAGATCAAGAAATATGACATTCTCAGCACCAACCAGAATCCCTGTCTGCTCCCTCCATTCCATCTTCTCCTCACCAAGAGTACTGTGACTTCTCTTACATAAGATTAGTTTTTGCTGTTTTTCAACTTTATATGTGTGGAATCATCTCATATGTACTCTCTGATGTCTGGCTTCTTTAGCTCGGTATCATACATTTCTGATATTTATTTATTTAAAATTTTTTTAATTGAAGTATAGTTCATTTACAACATTGTATTAACCTCTGCTGTATAGCAAAGTGATTCAGATATATATATATATATATTCATATTTTTTCATTGTAGTTTATTGCAGAATATTGAATATAGTTCCCTGTGCTGTACCATAGGGCCTTGTTTATCTATTCTCTGATATTTATCTTTAAAGACTTATTTATTATGGAAAGTTTCAAATGTACCCAAACAAAGAGAAGCACAACAAACTCTAACATGTTCACTACCTTTTAAAACCCAAACTTAAGTCATAAATACTTTGTTTCATCAGAACAGCCGCCTAAATTCTGCTGCCCCAAAGCTCTAGATGACTTTATTGAACTACCCTATCATTTCACCCATAAATATTTCAGTAAGAGTCACAAGAAGAGGATTCTTCTGGTCACACCTAAAAATGTAACAGTATTACATTATATCAGCATCCTATTAGGAATAAAATATTTCCCCATTGTCTCAGAAGTGATTTTTTTTCCCAGTTGGATTTTTCACAACAGGGTCTGAATAAAATGTGCATAAACCTTTTTTTAAAATGCCCAGTGTAAGGCTGGGAATTGTGTTCTATTTATATACACTGAATATTTGAGTGGTTGTATGGTTCTTTTTGACATATATGAAGAGAGAAAAATTCTTAATCTATTTATATTAGATTAGTTACTGGGGTTTACAATAGCTTGGAGTCCTAAAAATTGAGCAGGTCCTTAATTTCCTGACATCTTATGTCTTCGCACACTTTGGATACCTCTTCAGCTTTGGAGGTGAGCTTTTAGCCAGATCTGTTTTGTTTTTTTTTTTTTTTGCCTTTGGTATTATAAAGGCTTTTTTTTTTTTCTGTTGTTTTACTCCTTTGATTTACCTACAAAGTGATAAATACAATGTGCTATTTTAGCTCTGCTTGTCTAAAGAGATTCCTCACTGATCCCTGAGAAGGTTCCTTGAAGGGAGCTCTGTAGAGGAAGTCAATGTGTTCTCACCTCAAGTTCTCACTTCTCCAAGTGGGGCTGGAACTTAAAAGTAAACCTGATTAAATTTTATCTTATTTTCAAGCTGTTAATATTCCTGAACACAGAAAACATTTGAAGTTTCCAATTAAATATCTCTCAGTTTTTTTCCAGTTTAAACTTCAGCTCACTCATTGGTCTTTTTAAGTTTCTACTTCATCACCTGTCACTTGTGTGAGACTTTGGCTTTTTGTCCCTCCATCACAAGATGGCACTTGGGTGCATCTTGCCCTTAACAATGCTCACAGGTTGATGGAGGACTCTCATCTTGTTTGATGTGAAGCCAAGTCTTCTGTGGTCACTGAGAATTCAGTCTTTTGGAGGTCACCCTGGCCCTCCTTGTTAATGACCTCCATTGTCTCTAGTCACAAGCCCCCCTCCTGCTCTGGTCTTCCCCAGCCCCAGTCCTGCATCTGTGCACTGATCCTTGGAACTGGTGTGCTCTTGGCTGCTGTCTTCTCTCTCTCTGTGTTGTTCTGGGCTCTGTGAGGTCACCCTCCAGCCCAGTCATCTCTCTCACCTTTGCATTAGATTGTGCCGGGGTCATGCTGAGGACACTGTCGTGGGGATGGCTTGTTGCTGTTGTTCAGTTACTCAGTTGTATACAACTCTTTGCAATGCCATGGACTGCAGCACACCAGGCTTCCCTGTCCATCACCAACTCCCCGAGCTTGCCCAAACTCATGACTATCAAGTTGGTGATGCCATCCAACCATCTCATCCTGTCATCCCCTTCTCCTGCCTTCAATCTTTCCCAGCATCAGGGTCTTTTCCAATGAGTCAGTTCTTTGCATCAGGTGGCCAAAGTATTGGAGTTTCAACTTCAGCATCATCTTTCCAATGAATATTCAGGATTGATTTCCTTTAGAATGGACTGGTTTGATCTCCTTGCAGTCCAAGGGACTCTCAAGAGTCTTCTCCAACACCACAATTTAAAAGCATCAATTCTTCCATGCTCACCCTTCTTTATGGTTCCACTCTTGCATCCATACGTGACTGCTGGAAAAACCATAGCTTTGACTCAACAGACTTTTGTTGGCAAAGTAATGGCTCTGCTTTTTAATGTGCTGTCAAGATTTGTCATAACTTTTCTTCCAAGAAGCAAGTGTCTTTTAATTTCATGGCTGCAGTCACCATCTGCCAACTCTCTTTTTCCCTCTCCTCTTTCACTTTCATCAAGAGACTCGTTAATTCCTCTTTGCTTTCTGCCATAAGGGTGGTGTCGTCTGCATATCTGAGGTTATTGATATTTCTCCTTGCAATCTTGATTCTGGCTTGTGCTTCATCAAGCCCGGTATTTCCCATGATGTACTCTGCATATAAGTTAAATAAACAAGGTGACAATATACAGCCTTGATGTACTCCTTTCCCAATTTTGAACCAGTCTGTGGTTCCATGTCCAGTTCTAACTGTTTCTTCTTGACCTGCATACAGGTTTCTCAAGAGGCACATAAGGTGACCTGGTATTCCCATCTCTTGAAGAATTTTCCAGTT
The DNA here is from genome assembly GCF_019320065.1 of Cervus canadensis. Classification (NCBI taxonomy): domain Eukaryota; kingdom Metazoa; phylum Chordata; class Mammalia; order Artiodactyla; family Cervidae; genus Cervus; species Cervus canadensis. Next base: position 19,381,592 of record NC_057395.1, on the reverse strand, counting down.
TGTTGTGATCCACAGTGTCAAAGGCTTCTGCGTAGTCAATGAAGCAGATGTAGATGGGGATGACTAAGCTTAGATTATATACATGTGGAGAAGCAGGCAAGCAATAGCAATAAACCATAACTGAGTGCTTCTCTCACATCTTCTAGGTTATGTTTGGAGAAGTTCCCAGGACTCTTTGAGCTTTTTCCTCTTTATCTTCTTTATATTATAGCCTCCTACTTCTTTCTCCAGGGCTTGCTGTTAAACTCTTTCAGGTTTGATTAAAGTTACATGCGCTTGCTAAGGTGCCCTGGGTATATCTGACTTTGCTTCCCCATGGACTGTGGCCTGCCAGGCTCCTCTGTTCATGCAGTTTTCCAGGTGAGAATCCTGGAGAGGGTTTACATGCCCTTCTCCAGGGGATTTTCCCGACCCAGGGATTGAACCCACGTCTCCTGTGTCTTGCGCATTGGCAGATGGGTTCTTCACCACTAGTGCCACCAAGTTACACAGGTAATATTAAATATTCTTGTTGCCACATTAAGAAAAAATAAAAGGAAATAAATGAAACTAATGTAAAAATATTTTTGATTCAACTCCATATCTAAAGTATTTATAATTTCAGCATGTAAATAATATAAAAAATGATTGAAGTATTCTACATTTCTTTGAACAGAGTCTTTGAATTCCAGTGTGTGTTTTACACATATGACATATGTCACTTTGAACCAGCAGCATTCAGGACTAGTGGCCACCATATTGGACAGCCAAGATTTAGGTGACCCAAGGTCCCCTAGAAAATCTACAGATAATTTAAAAGGAAAACAAACAATAGATCAGTTAAACAATTAGAATAGTGCTGCTTCCACTGCCTAACTTGACTTCTGAATGAGTACATTTTTTAGTTATTTAACCCTAGATTCCCAATTCTGTACCTTCCCATTTTTTGGTTTAAGGTTCATACAGCCACACTTGGAGAAGATTTCATCATACAGTGTTTGGGAGTTAATATAGAGAACTTGAAGTTGTGCAATAAAAGTGGAAATTTTAGGACTCAAATGAAGAGTGCCTCAAGGATTTAGGAGTCAGAAGCGGTCACTTAACTACACATAAAATTAGAACCTACTAATTAGAACCTACTGTGCAACACAGGGAGCTCTACCCAGTGCCCCACGGTGACCTGAACGGGCAGGAAGTCCAGAGAGCGGTTGTGTGTGTATGTGTGACGGCTTCGTTTTGCCGTACAGTAGAGACTAATACAACATTGTAAAACAAGAAAACTACACTAAAACCTAATTAAGAAGTAGTCACTGACTTTAACACTCAAAGAAATTCAAGTGAAATATATGGTATTTGCAAACTTTCTTAAATAACTCACTCATAAAGATGATTTATCAATAGAAGGATGAGACTAGATTAAATCTTATCTAAAAATAAGATATGATGATATATGAAAGTGATAATTCTAATTAAGTGCATTTCAATTGACTGAGCTACTTTCACTCCACTAAATAAGTCAGCTACATCTGATGGTGGTGGTTTAGTCGTTACGTCATGTCCGACTCTTTGCGACCCCATGGACTATAGCCTTTCATGCTCCTCTGTCCGTGGGATTTTTCCAGACAAGAATACTGAAGTTGGTTGCTATTTCCTTTTCTTCCACATTCAGGGATTGAATTTGGGCCTCCTGCATTGCAGGTGGATTCTTTACCGGCTGAGCTAGCAGGGAAACCCCACATCTCTTATGAGTGAGGTATTACTCTAATTACGAAAAAGATTCTGCCCCTGTAGAGGATGTTGGGTTCAGTGACCATACAAGCACATGCCCTCCACCCACACTCATGTACTCAGTCACCAAATCTTGGGGATTATGCCCCTTCCATTCCTCTTGGAATTGCATTTGCTTCTCTATCCTCACTGTCCACCTGGTTCTCTGCAATGGCTTCTAAAAATCTCTTTGACTTCTGTTTACTTCCCTTCCTCCACGTTTGTCCTCAGGGCTAGTGATTTGCAAATGCTTACTGGAGAAGAGCACTCTGTGGAGGAAACTTTGATTGGACAATGCTGGTCTAGTCTCTAGTTCAGCATCCAGAGGTCAGCATCATCTATCCCCTGCCTACCTCTCAAGCTTCAAATCCTGCAGTGCCCCAGGTTGACCTTCTCTCTGACATGAATGATTGTGTATTAATAGTTGAGTTCTCACGTGTCTTCATACCTGCTAATCCTTTGTCTTGAACACAATGGTTTCCTTTACTTCTCTCTACCGAAGTCCCCATATTCGTCAACTAACCTGTATGTTCATCTCATGGGTAAACTGCTCCAAAAAGCTTTTCTAGAGGCCATCCATATATCCCCACCCCCACACACATGCACAATTTAGATTGTCCCCTTTCATTTCTTAAGTATAAGGCTATGTATGCATATGTTGCATTCTTTGTTGTGGTTGATTTATTCTCTCCCTTTAGATCAGCATTTCTCAATCTTGATACTTTTAACATTTTAGGCCAAATACTTCTTTGCTGGGGAAGTAGGGAGCTGCTCTGTGCATTGTGTGATGTTTAGCAGTGTCTTTGACCTCTACCCACCATGTGCTGGGTAATACCCCCCGTTGCAGCCACCAAAAATGTCTCCAAACATTGTTGTCTGTTTCCTGAGTGACAAAATTACCAATGATTGAGAAGCACTACTTAGATCTGTAAACTCTATAAAGGGAGTCTCTCAAGGTGTATTATGTGATACTTTGAATCCATAACACTTCAGTTTCTGCACACGACTGGTGCTATTGTTGGTACAAATATTGAATGAATGATTATCTGGAAAATCTATCATCAGGTCTTTCTTTGCTTTCTTCCTCTGTCCCCTTCTTCCTTTTTCTTTTATTCCATTCTTTGCACAGTAAGCGATGTATTCTCATGTCTATAATTTGATATCCCGTGTGAACTCACCGACCCAGAGGGAGGAGCCCACAGAAAGGACAGTCTGTAGTCAGATGTGTCTCCCAGAGTCAGTTAGTTTGGCTGGCTGATCCACAGTAGAAGGATGGACAGTCATCAGTCTCCTAAACTGAAGACATGGCCTGGGAGTGAATCCGAGGTGACAGTCCCCCTGTGATGCTCAGTTTTATTGTTTTGACTCTGATCCAGAGTTGGCATATCTGTTAGCTTTTTAAGCAGCTGTAAGCTAAAGAATTTAGAATTTGGAGGAACTGCAAAGATCATGCATTCCAGTCTTCTCATTTTATCTGTGGATGTATGGATGTTTTGTTAGGTCCTACTCTGGTCACCAATAGCATCCTAGATGAACACAGAGTTTTGTGGCTGCATCATTTATAGCCTACTAATACAAAGTTACAGGACAGTGAAATTCATGATCTGAAAGTCCCAAGCTTTGTATTCTGCTGCTGTTCTGCTCTCCAGGAAGGGCCCTGGCATTGGAGAAGGGTTATGGGATGGTGACCCAGCTTAGCTCTCTGGTACTGCTCCAGCCAAGCAGAAAGGACCCAGGAGTTATATCCAAAGTCTCCACCATTCCTGGGGTCTGCTTTTCTGCTTTGCTCTTCTTTTTAGAATCCTCTAAGACTGAATCAGCCCTTCTCAACATTCTGAAAACCTGGGCTTCATAATGTCTGCCCTTCAGGCTGGGCACTATTTCTCCCTAGAGGTTTCCCATGTCTTTATGCCAGGCTCTGATGGTCAAGACATTGCTGTTCTCTTGTTCTGGACTGTTGGGAAGATGATGAAGTCCTCTTCCCATCTTAGTTAATCACTCTTGCCACTGCCTGTCTAGACTTGATCATATTTGATCCCAGCAGACTCTGGGATTACCTTGCAGCAGCTTGTGTTAGCATCTCACTCTCACATTGCCTCGATGGTATGGTCAGAGCTCTAAATATGGAAATGTGTCAACATTTCTTTTTCATGTATGCTAGGTAAAATACACATTCTGTATAACCTACTATCTTTATCCTCAGTTCAGTGGTATTGTTGTTCAGTCACTGCCCTGTTTGACTCTTTGCAACCCTATGGACTGCAGCATGCCAGGCTTCCCTGCCCTTCCCTAATTCCTGGAATTTGCTCAAATTCATGTCCATTGAGTCAATGATGCCATCCAGCCATTTCATCCTCTGGTGCTCCCTTCTCCTCCTGCCTTCAATCTTTCCCAGCATCAGGGTCTTTTCCAAAGAGTCAGCTCTCTGCATCACATTGTCAGAGTATTGGAGCTTCAGCTTCAGCAGCAGTCCTTCCAATGAATCTTCAGGGTTGATTTCCTTTAGGATTGACCGGTTTGATCTCCTTGAGGCCCAAGAGGTTCTCAAGAGTCTTCTTCAGCACCACAGTTGAAAGCATCAATTTTTGGGCTCTCAGCCTTCTTTATGGTCCAACTCTCACATCTGAACATGACTACTGGGAAAACCATAACTTTGGCTATATGGATTTTTGTCACCAAAGTGATATCTCTGCTTTTTAATATGCTGTCTAGGATTGTCATAGGATTTCTTCCAAGGAGCAAGTGTATTTTAATTTCATGGCTGCAGTCCCCATCTGCAGTGATTTTGGAGCCCAGGAAAATTAAATCTGCCACTATTTCCGGTTTTTCTCATCTATTTGTATGAAGTGATGGGACCAGATGCTGTGATCTTATATATATATATATATATTTTTTTTTTTTTTTGAATGTTGAGTTCCAACCTAGCTTTTTCACTCTCTTCTCTCACCTTCATCAAGAGACTCTTTAGTTCCTCTTCACTCTGCTATTAAATTGGTGTCATCTGAATATCTGAGGTTGTTGATATTTCTCCTGGCAGTCTTGATTCCAACTTGCAATTCATCCAGCCCAACATTTTGCATGATGTACTCTGCATATAAGTTAAATAAGCAGGGTAACAATATACAACTTTGATGTACTCATTTCCCAATTTTGAACCAGTCCATTTTTCCATGTCCAGCTCTAACTGTTGCTTCTTGACCTGCATACAGGTTTCTCAGGAGACAGATTAGGTGGTCTGGTATTCCCATATTTTAAGAATTTTACACAGTTTGTTGTGATCTACACAGTGAAAAGCTCTAGCGTAGTCAATGAAGCTTCTGCTAAATCACCATTCTACTTTCTGTTTCTTTGTATTTAACTCTTTTTTAAAAAAAATGATTTTACATGTAAGTGAGATTAGGCAGTACTTGTCTCTCTATGTCTGGCTTATTTCACTTAGTAGAATATCCTCCCCGTCCATCCACATTGTTTTAAATGGCAGAATTTCCTTCTTCCTTTTCTTTTTTTTTTAAGACTGAATAATATTCCACTCTGTGTGTGTGTGTGTGTCTGTGTATATATTTTTTATCCATTCATCTGTCAATGGACATTTAGGTTCTTTCTGTATCTTGGTTGCTGTGAAGATGGTAATGACTATGATAGTGCACATACTGCTTTGAGATCCAAAGGAAATAAAATCACTGTCTTGGGGAAATACGTATACATTTCTTCATAGCAAAGTGAACTCCCTCTCCAACCCAGGATGTACGTTTCTCAGCCTGAGCACACTCTCATTTCTGGATGGCAATTTTTCCTTCCTTTGTAACTCAACCACACAGTCGGTTAAATGGACTGAGAGAATTTCTCACATGTCACCTGGGACCTGCTAAGCAGTCTTGGAGCTTTGTTACAGACTTTCATTCTATCCCATCAAATATTTATCAGATGCCCACTCTGGTCTAGCCTCTGTGGGTACAGTTAAGATGTTGTCCTGTGCTTCAAGCTGCTGATCATCTAGTGGGCATGGAAATTAAGTAAAAACATGATTACAGTACAGTGGCAAATAATTATACAAAGTGATATGTAACACAGATAAGGTGCGAGTTAGAGAATGACAAGAATAAATATACTTGGGAGGGGCAGTCTTTAAGCCAGGGTCTGTACTAGTTATTTTATACAATATTTACACTTCTGTTTCAAGTCTCACAACCTGTTGTTAGGTGGACAGCTGTCTGAGATAGGGGAAACCCCCTTGAGAAATTGATACCTGCCTGAGCTTTCTTCTTTCTTTCTTTCTTGTATATATTTTATTGAGATACAAAATACAGTTAGAAAAGTACACAGTTCATGAACTTTTACAACCTGAGTATGTCCATGTAATCTGCACCCTGACACCCAGATTAAGAAACAAGACATTCCTAGCATCCCAGAAGTCCTCACTTACTCCCAACCTAACCCTCAGTACCCCCACCTCCTTTCCCTGCTCCCTTCCAGATGCTACTGCCCCTCCGCACAAGGGTCGCCTCCTGCCTTGAAGAGTATAGATTAACTGTGTCTGCTTCATACTTTATATCAATGGAAACATAAGGCAGGGCCTCTTTTGCACTGGGTTCTTTCACTCAACATACTGCCTGTAAGACTAATCCATATTATCATATGCAATTGTAATTCTCATTGCTGAAAAGTACTCCATTGTGTGATTGATCCAACATTCATCTGTCCATTGTAAAGTTACGAGCATTTGGCTAGATCTAGTTTGGAGCTGTTGTTAATAATATTACAGTGGATTTCCTGGTGCATATCTACAATGCACGTGTGGAGGAAGCATGTCTTCTGGGCATGTCTGTAACTCAGAATGAAATTACTGAGTTATAAGCAGTCGTGTACTCAGACGTACAGTGGGGAGGACATGTCTACGGTGTGCTCGTGAGCTGGTGGATGCCGCCTGCACACCACTAATAAATAGTGCATACATACAGTTTCAGTAAATATTAACAGTTTTCCAAAGTGGTTTTACCCAGTGCTCAGTTTCAAGAAGCAAGTAAGAGCCGTAGGGTTAAAAAGAAAGCGGGAAAGAGTTTTCCAGCAATGCGCAGTGTACTGCCAAAACTGGTTGTTACTGGTTTAGCCATGTACATGAATTTAAAATCCTGCCATGAGTTTGCCTTGCTTATTCTTGCCTGAAATTTCCAGCCATAGTGGAATGTAACACTTTACCCTTTTTGAACTTCTTCCTTCTCAACACAGTACTACATTAAAGGTCAACTGTAAAATTTCCATATCCTCTTAAATCCTGTTCCTGGAGCCTGATATAATACTTCACAATGCGACTCCATTCAAAGACATACACATACTCATTGTCATGGAAGGATCTAGTGAATGTGAAATTTTTTGTTTGAAAGTCCAGGGTTTTTTTGGCCTCTGTTGTTATTGCTTTGACTTTGTGGATCTGGCAACAATTGGTCAAGTTTTTTGGAGTAGCAGTTTATTAGGTTGAAAGGAGTATTTTACTAAGAATAGACCTCTTGGCTGATTCTCAGCATCTCTAGAGACAGTGTGAGTGAGTATCTGTTTCTGCTTCCCGAGATGTTAAGAATCACCAGGAACATAACGCTGACAGCTTAACCCCTTTTTGTCTATGATATCATGGTTAGAATTTATTTTTCTCTTTGTTAGAATCTGTCTTTGGGAGGTTCAGAATTACCTAGTGAATGTGTCAGATGAATAATGATTTCTGAGGTAGTCATTTAAAAAAGAAGTAATTTCCCCTAAAAGGGAGCACTCCTTTAGTGTTATTTCACCAAGTCCAGTTTGTGTAACTTCTTTTGGGGTTAAGAGACTAGTTATTGGACATTTCTGAATATGTACTTTATTTATGATTTTCTTGGAAATCATTACCTATGATAATTTTATAGCCTTTGTTCCAACAATGTTGAACTACAAGTGGAGCATTGAGGAAATGAAAATATTACCTGTATTACTTCCTATTCATTCATATAATGTATCTCATTTATAAACCACGATGCAGAATTAGTCTATTAGGTGAATAAGACTGAATGTGTCTATACATACAATCTAGCAGGGTAAGAAAAATACGACATAATAAAGTAGAGATTGATCCTGAAATGTAAGTATATTCTAATATTGGAAAAAGTATCCATATTAGCACTGCCTCAACAGAAAAAAGGAGGAAAACAGTGAGATCATACTGTGCTTGCTTAGTCGCTCAGTCGTGTCTGACTCTTTGTGACCCCCTGGACTGCAGCCCACCAGACTCCTCTGTCCGTGGGGATTCTCCAGGCAAGAATACTGGAGTGGGTTCCATGCCCTCACTGAGGGGATCTTTCCAACCCGGGGATTGAACCCAGATCATACTGATAAAATGACTAAAAGATGGAATAAAATTCAACATCTACTCCTGATAATCTTTAAGAGATCTTACAAATTAAGAATGGTAAGATTCTTCTGGGCATACACACTGAGGAAACCAGATCTGAAACAGACACGTGCACCCCAATGTTCATCGCAGCACTGTTTATAATAGCCAGGACATGGAAGCAACCTAGATGCCCATCGGCAGATGAATGGATAAGGAAGCTGTGGTACATATACACCATGGAATATTACTCAGCCGTTAAAAAGAATTCATTTGAACCAGTTCTAATGAGATGGATGAAACTGGAGCCCATTATACAGAGTGAAGTAAGCCAGAAAGATAAAGAACATTACAGCGTACTAACACATATATATGGAATTTAGAAAGATGGTAACGACAACCCTATATGCAAAACAGAAAAAGAGACACAGATGTACAGAACAGACTTTTGAACTCTGTGGGAGAAGGTGAGGGTGGGATGTTTCGAAAGAACAGCGTGTATATTATCTATGGTGAAACAGGTCACCAGCCCAGGTGGGATGCATGAGACAAGTGCTCGGGCCTGGTGCACTGGGAAGACCCAGAGGAATCGGGTGGAGAGGGAGGTGTGAGGAGGGATCAGGATGGGGAATACGTGTAAATCTATTGCTGATTCGTGTCAATGTATGACAAAACCCACTGAAAAAATAAATAAATTAAAAAAACAAAACAAAACAAAAAAACAAACAAACAAACAAACAAAAGAATGGTAAGATTCTATGTCAAACTAGCAACCAACATCATATGTGATAGTAACATTCTGGAGACGTATTCCCATTAAATTGATAAGGAGCCAAGTTTTTCACTGTCATTCATATTAGTGAACATTGGCCAATAAAATGAAATTGAAAACTATAAATATTAGAAAAAAAATCCATTTTATAATTTGCATATAGTATGATTGTCTACTCTAAGAATACAGGAACAACTGAAAAGATTAATGCTAATGAAGAATTCAGTAAAGAGAATATTTCCAAAATAAATTTATGAAATGGGAAGCTTCCTTATGTTTGGTAATGAAAATTTTGTGAAGATGATAGTCAAAACAACAACCCAACCCCAAAAATAAAATACCTACATTTAAAAAAATCTTATGGAGTGGATGGAATCTATACATTAAAAAAAGAAACAAAAACTAAAACATTTTCAAAGGAATAAAAAACAGTCTTAAATAGAGATACCATATTTATAGATATACTAACATGTTAAGGATACACACCATTCCCAAATTAAATGAATGCAAATTCAAAGTTAAAAGGTTATTTTATAAATTTGGAAAACAACTCAAGTGAACATGAAATTTTTTGGAGAAGCTAGAGAAACACTAAGAGGGAATGGTGCTGATTGAATTTTCAAACACAGTGTAAGACAGCTAATGTAGCATTTTATTGGCAATGGAAATCAACACATCAGTAAAACAAAACGGAAAGTTCATAAACACACCAAACAACTACAAAACAAATAGACAAACAAAACTAGCATGTAATAAAGATCCTAAAGCAGTTGGTTAATAGTAGATTATTCAATAAAAGGGAGAATCTACAAAAAGAAAGTTAAATTTGACAGCATTATTAAAAAATACTTCCACATAAAGCAATCCATAAATTAGAAAACAAATGCAAAGCGAATTTGTTTTAAAAAGCAGACTAGAAATAATTTTTGCAAAATAAATGATATTTAGAAGCTTTAAATCCTTATTAAATATCTAGAATATAAGAAAAACAGAAATATGGACAAAGACTACAAATGGGCAATTAATGAAAAAAAGAAAAAGAAAGGAAGAAGGAAAAAATGCAAATATAGATAAGTATAAGAAAATTGTTAGTTTCATTCCTAACCAAAGAAATACAAATTATACAAACAATAATTATTTTCACCCATAGTTTCCTTTTTTCCAAAACTAAGAGAGCCAGTGGTTGGCAATGATGAGATTAAATACAACTCTAAGCTATTTGCAGAGAATTTAAGTTGATTCAGCTTTTCTGGATAGCTTTTGATGTATTTATCAAAAGCATAAAAATCCTCAAGTTCTTTGATCCAACAGTTTCACTTTTAATTCATTAGTCTAAGGAAATTATCATAAAAGTGGGTAGAAATTATAGAGGTTAATCATGATATTGATCAATAGCATAATAAATTGGAAAATAAGCTATAAATATTCATCAATAGGAAATCAGTTAAATTAGGATGTATGTCTATGATTGAACCTTATGTAGGCATTAAAAATGATGTTGCCAAATTAAATAATATATAAAAATGTTTTGTTTTAATGTCAAGAGAAATTTGCAGACTACAAAGGAAAATGAACAAAAAGATCTAATTTTTTGAAAACGAGAAAATGCCTAATACCTATATGGATAAGCACCAAAATAGCACTGGTGGGATTATGAATGATTTTAATTTATTTATTTATACTTGCCTCACATTTGCAACTTTTTCTAAAGTGACTATACATAACTTTCACAGTTTATTATAATAAAATCATATTTTCCTTTATAAGGGATGTGTTTTGGTTTTACAAAACTGAAACTAGGAGTTTAATGATTAGAGCTAGTTATTAAATTCATTGTTTGAAAGTAGAATCTTTATTCACTGGTTTCTCCATTGCTACTTTTTTGGGGGGATAAATTGAGTTTTTCATTAACTTCAGTGTTGACACAAATAGAAATCACAGTATAATCTAGGCACCAACCATAGAATTAATTAACTAACTAGTCAAGTGAATTGAATCCCAGTTTCAATAATCATGCTTATGCAAAGTATGTCCTTTTCTTTGCAAAACTGGTGAAGTACCAACTTGTAAAATGAATTCTGTTAACTTGTTATAAAACGCTTGTGTCGTGTCCTGAGGAAAGACTTAGGATGTACAAATTGAAGATGACCTTTGAATAATAAGTAGATTTGATTTCAATATTTACTCCTCTGAGGACATAAAATCCTTCTCAAAAAGGAAGTGAATGGTCCAAAGACTTCACAAAATACTTTCTGAGTTATGCACTCAGGATGGCCCTGATAGGAGTGAGTTGAATGAAGGGAATAAGTGGTGATTTGTGCTGTTGAGAAATTTATTGGACAGAAAGGTGACTTGGAGTGTGTAGGTGGGACAAGTGATGTAAGACTGGGATTTCAGTTGAGTTGACTTGAGGAGCTGGCAGACTACCCAGGTGGACACACCCAGCAGGCATTTGGGATTGTGGAATGGGCACTTGAATCAGAAGTGACAGGGTGATGATCCTGATCTGGGAACCAGTTGCCAAAAGTGACAGTGGGTGCACTGGGAAGCAGGGGTCCCAGGTGGGTTCAGAGCCCCCTGATCACACAAGTCCAAGTCCAAGGACAGCTCTTCTCATTCTGTCCTCTGAAGGTATGCTCGAGGGCAAGCCACTCACATAAGCTATAGTAAGATCGGTGTCCCTTTATGCCTTCATCATGAAAAGTGGCACACACTAGCTGAGTTCTCTCAAGAGAGCAAGACAGAAGATGTGTAAGGACTCTCACATGTCAGATGAGAGAGGGGGAGACAGGAGGCAGTGAGGAAACAGGGCAAATTTCAGGGAGTGTTAGGACGGTGGTGTCAAGTGACCTTAGGCTGTAAGGACTGAGACAGGCCACTGGGCCTGAAAGTATAAAGAATGGACAGTCTTGGAGACAGTGGAGTCTCCGGAGTAACAGGAAAGAAGTCATCAAGGCACCCGGGAGCAGAAGTCTCTGGGGAGGGAGGAGGATGCTGTGTTCAGAGGGGAGTATCCTTGATCGAAGGGCCTTTATTTCTATTTAGAGAAGCCTGAGCATTTCCATGTAGAATAAAAGGAATCAGGGGAAAGGGGAAATTGGAGGTGCAAGAGAAAGAAAGGAAGTTTTGTAATTAAAGTCCTGAGGAAAGTGGGATGGAATTGGATTATTATGTCAAGCTCAGGATTGAACCTAGAAAAGAGAAGAGACTCTCTTTTCTCAGGATGGGACTGAGAGGGACAAGGAGCTAAATTCTTCCGGAAAAGAAATCTGTTAGGTTATGGAATCCACTTTAAAATCTAGTTGGAAAAAGAAAAAGAAAAAAAAAAATCTAGTTGGAATGTGAAATAAAGTGACGAACAAGGTCTCTCACGAGTTCTCAGACACTTAAATTTCTTGTGGTAGATGCAGAAATACTGTTAAGTCATTGCTTGCAGTACTAATAATACTCTTTCATAATGTCACCATCATCAGGTGTAAGACATGGGGGACCAATTTAGAGAGTTTTGCAAATGGGCCAGTAATGGGCATGAAGACATTGGAGATTGTTCCGAAGGCAGTTTGCAAAAGTCTTACATTTTGCCTCCAGTAAGTTGTATTTAGTTTTACCAAATAGTGCTTCAGTACTTTCTATAATTGTGTTTCCTCTCTCTAATACTTGGTGAAGAAAGATAAAGTCAAGTTAGGTATATTCTGAGATAAGTCTTGAGAAAAGAATATTGGATGGATTATTGAGTTGATTGGTTAACACTTTAGAAAGATATGATGCTTTATAGCAGTCTTTTTTATTAAACACAAAATAGCATTTCATTTTGTGTGTTAGTAATTTGTGATAGAATTAGCAACACCAGTGTACTTTGAGCTCTTTCAGTCCAGAAGAGCCCAACACTGTAGCCACTAATATACTATAAAGTGGGTCCTTTGTTGATGCTGACTTGGAAACTGTGTTAAAAATCCTGCCCAAGGCTCTAAGAATTTGGTTACAAATCTATAAAACTATTTCACATTTATGTCACTTCCTTTTGAAATGATAAGTAACTATTTGCAACTATTTGCTTATAAATCAGGTATGATTTTACAAAATACTAGACTAACAAGATATTAAAGACTAGTTAAGTTTGGTGTTAGTTGCCTAGTTGTGTCTGACTCTTTGTGACCTCGTGGACTGTAGCCCACCAGGCTCCTCCATCCATGGGATTTCCCAGGCAAAAATACTGGTGTGGGTAGCTGTTCACTTCTCCAGGGTATCCTCCCGACCCAGGGATCAAACCCAGGTCCTTACATAGCAGGCAGATTCTTTACCATCTGAGCAACAAGGGAAGTTTAGGTATGTTAAGATGTGAAATATAAGTTAAGATTTCCAACTAAGAAATCATCCATGCTTTCTCAACAAACATGGAACTCAGAAAGGGCTTTGAGATTGTCTAGACTAAGAGTTTAATTTTTTTTTAATTAATTGTAATTATACATAGAATTTATGAATGCCTTCTTCATCTAAAAACCGAAAGCAACAAAATGAAGTCACTGTCCACTTTGGCACCTCTCAGCTTCCCAAACAAGCACCGGCTATGTGATCAGTCCACTTGTCTTGAACATTGAGATACGAATATGTGTATCTACAGAAAATATGTATTATCATTTAGTGTATGTGTAACACATAGCACCATGTTTTATGTAACTTGCTTTTTATATTTTATGATATGTCTTAGAGACCTTGACTCTGCCTATTAACAGACACAGAGCCGTTTCACATGTTTTATCAGATGTGGTTGCAGCTGGTACCCCACGTTTTGACACCACATCTCATCATGTGGATGCCCCATAGTTTGCTTCGTGTCCTTCTCTCAGATGGGTATTTGGCTTGTTTCAGAATTTTCCCTGTCCTGCAGAGTGCTGGAACGCACAAGCTTCCTTGCACTGGCTTTTTTAGGATACCAAAGAGAAGGGAAATGCTGGTATTAAAATGTAAGAAGTTTATGTGCATTTTACATTTTAATAGACATTGCCCAATTACCTTTTAAAGGGCTTCCCTGATAGCTCAGTTGGTAAAGAATCTACCTGCAATGCAGGAGACCCCGGGTTGATTCCTGGGTTGGGAAGATCTGCTGGAGAAAGTATAGGCTACCCACTCCAGTATTCTTGGGCTTCCCTTGTGGCTCAGCTGGTAAAGAATCCGCCTGCTAATTTTCTCTCCCACCAGCAATCTTTTAATTTTAGGAATGAGGAAAATGAGGCACAGAAATTATATAACTTGGCAAATATCATAAAAATCTAAGGAATAGGAATCAGGTGTCCTATCTCCCTGATAGATTTTTAATGCCTGCACCAGTGAAAGAAAGCTAAAGTGAAAGTTGCTCAGTTGTGCCTGTTCTTTGCAACCCCATTGACTGTAGACTGCCAGGATCCTCTGTCCATGGAACTCTCCAGGCAAGAATAGTGGAATAGGTTGCCAATTCCCTTCTCTAGGGGATCTTCCTGACCCAGGGATCAAACCTGGGTCTCCCACATTGTGGGCAGATTCTTTACCATCTGAACCACTAACTAAGTGCATGTATCAAACTGCTTCCAAATTTATAAAAGAGGAAATGTATGTAGGAAATCATTATAGAAATGTATGTAGGAAATTATTAATGCAAATGTATGTTCAGTTCAGTTCAGTTCAGTTGCTCAGTCGTGTCCGACTCTTTGCGACCCCATGAATCGCAGCATGCCAGGCCTCCCTGTCCATCACCAACTCCCGCAGTTTGCTCAAACTCATGTCCATTGAGTCAGTGATGCCATCCAGCCATCTCATCCTCTGCCGTCCCTTCTCCTTCTGCCTTCAATCTTTCCCAGCATCAGAGTCTTTTCCAATGATTCAGTTCTTCGCATCAGGTGGCCAGAGTACTGGAGTTTCAGCTTCAGCATCAGTCCTTCCATTGAATATTCAGGACTGATCTCCTTTAGGATGGACTGGTTGGATCTCCTTGTAGTCCAAGGGACTCTCAAGAGTCTTCTCTAACAGCACAGTTCAAAAGCATTAATTCTTCTATAAAAGAGGGAATGTATGTATGCAATTATTATAGGAATGTAGGAAATTATTAATGTTTGTAGGAAATGTATGTAGGGAATTATTAATATGTATTAAGCTGCTGCTGCTAAGTTGCTTCAGTTGTGCCCAACTCTGTGTGACCCTATGGACAGCAGCCCACCAGGCCCCTCTGCCCACAAGATTCTCTAGGCAAGAATACTGGAGTGGGTTGCCATTTCCTTCTCCAATGTATTAAGCTAGCCTCCTTGAAACTTTGCCCTATATTTGTCTTATTGTTTGCTAACTTGCAAAACCATTTCTGATTGGTCATTTAAATCAACAAGTTGAAGAGTGATATAATTATAGTTTTTAATTTAGGAGTTATGGGAAACTATTAAAAACAAGTTTCTTTACTTATTGGTTTTATGTTTTCCAGGTTTTGTAATTCTGTAATCTTGTGTCTACTAAAATTTTCATGGTTGGGGTATTTCCTAATGTAATTGAAATTCTTCTGGTTTAGAAATTTTATTTTCATATACTTATCAACGAAGTCATCTTTATTTTTTCACTTGATGTGTTTCCAAGTGTAAGAAAATCTGCAGAGTGAGTTGATGGGGAAAATACAAACAAGTAATATACTTGAAAAATAAAATCTTTAGCTTCTAGAAAAAAAATCATTTTAATGGAGTGAAGATTTACTCTTCAGAAGTACTTTAATATCCTGGGGTCAGGATGCATCATAGACACCTAGTGATCGAGGGTGGGCATTCAGTTAACCTCACTTGGGTTCTCTTCACTTCTTGATGTGGAAGAACATATCATTGAACTTTCCAGTATTGGAAGAAAATTGGGCCCACATCATACATATTTCTGAAGAACTGATATGTCTTTGTTGCTGCCTAGTGGCAGCTTGATGTTGAAGCAAAAGTTCTATAGGAACCAAAAAATGCAAGAAATACAATGAACTTTTCAGTAGACCCTGAATAGAACCAGAAACTGACCAGGCATTTTCATGTATGTTGTCTAATGTAGGCTCACAGGAGACTCATATAAGGAATTTTATTGTATTCAAGTTCTGTATTAGAAAATAGAGCCTGAGAGAAGGAAGGAGTATATAACAAGTAAATATAAAAGTTCTTAGGCCTTTTCTCCTTCTTTCTACCATCTTACCTCCCATCTCAACATAAATCAGGGAAAGCTGGAGCAAAGAGAGCCTCTGGGAAGAAGCAGAGTGGAGCTTGAGTTAAGTCTGAAAAGGTGCTGTGAAGAGTCTGATGAAGACGGGTAGGTAGCAGTTAAGGCAGAGGAGGAGTCTTTACAGAGACACAGAGCTGCAAGCAGGTATGGTGTCAAATATGGCTTACTTAGGTTTATCAACGAGGATCAGAACCCAGCGCACCTGGCTTTGGGCAGCATGATTTTGGAGGATAAAGGACTTTGGTGAGAAACCCAGTGGGGACTGATGAGACATAGCAGCTAGAAATGTGGAGTGCAGAGCTCAGACGACTACCTGTGTCTCTTGAGGGAAGTTGGTATCTCTTCCCGCCTTCTTCTGACCTTCCTGCTGCTTTTTCCTTTGTCTTTCTGGAAGAGCTCGTTTGCTGTGCCCTGAGCATGGCTGCCCCGGTGCACGCGCATCGGTGGGCCTCGGTGCCAGATTCCAAGGGCTAGAGGTCCACCTCTGGTGCAGCCAGCTGGGGTGAGGGGAATGGCTTCCAGTGCTCACTTCCCTTGGCCTGGGAGCAGGATCTTGTATAACATGGCACAGGCAGCTTCTCTAAGAAGGAATGAGTGGCGTTTGAACTACAGGAGTGAGAGAGATGGGAGGTCAGTGTGGTCAGACTTGTGGAGTGTCTTGAAAGCCAGTGAAAACACATGCACGTGGTTCTCTAATTGAGAGAGGAAAGTGTGCAAGGTGGAGGGGTTTGGTGAAGGGTAAGTTGCAAGGGTGAGAGACTGGCACAGAGATGAGCTAAGAGATAACAGAATAGGGCGTGGCGACTAGATTTGGAGAGATGGGAGAGGAGCGGGGATGGCAAAGCGGACAGAAGCTACCTGGAAAGGACAAGCAGGACTTATTGACTGGTTATAAAGAAAAGGCAGCTTACAGCTCTGAGTATTAGACAAAGTTGTGAGCCTTTGGGAGATACAAGAGGAGAAGGAATGCAATTTTGAGCAGAAGGGGAACACATCTGTTTAGCGGAATGTGGTCTCAGATCCATCTGTGGTGGGTGAACATTGGTCATAGGCCCCAAGTGCAGTGGGCAAAGGGAATTTGATGGGGTGGGAAGCCATGGCAATTTGAAGTTAAAGAGATGAGATGGGGGATGGGTTTTGGAGGACAGTGAGGAACTGAGTCAGTGGCCAATTGCCTTCCATCCAAATTTGCATCATTTTGTGCTATCTCTGTGTTTGTTGACTGAGCTTCCAGGTGGACAGGTCAGTCTTGAAGCACTTGAAAAATATCATGACCTAATATTGTGCTGAAACAGTGGTGATAAATGAGGTCCCTCCAGTAGGGAAAAATCTAGAAGCAAGTCCAATGTTACTGTGAGTAAGACCGAGGGGTGGGATGGTGGGGATGTGAGGCAGGCTCAAGAGGGAGGAGGTATATGTATACTTATAACTGGTTCATATTGTTGTACGACAGAAACTAACACAGCGTGGTAAAGCAGTTACCCTCCAATTACGATAAAAAAGACTGATGCTGGAATCTGCTTTCATGCCTGTGCTAAGGCTGATGGCCAATGGTTCCCAAACTGCGTCTTAGACTACAAAGGCAAACAGGAGATGGTTAAATTTCAAATATGGGGATAAACATTTCTTCCACTTCTACTAATGGGACTTAGCCTAATGCAGATAACATTGATCTCAAAAAATGACTGTGTTTTGGCCAAGACACGAACTCCTTTTTGAGATTCTGCCAGTTCCTGGTGGAAGCCAGGAAATGTATTTTTAGGTCTCTATAACTAGAGCTGAGAGAACCCTGTACTGCTTAATGGTTGTCATCCGATGTCTATAAATAGAACCTTTTCGGAGACAAGCCATATGTTTTGTGGTGGTTACCTTATTTAACTACAGATCTGACTTACAATCACTTTAATTCCTAAAACCACTCGGTTTTATTCATTAAGAATATCCATTGCACATAGGAATGCTTTTTAATTTGGCTGTGGAATCGGAAACCAAGAATACTTTCCTCCCCAAAACTTGTAATAAGGTCAAACAGTAAAGGCTTATAATAATTGTTTTTAGCTGTTCTCTTAGAATTGAGAACAAATGTCTAGTTTCCAAAGAGTTGTGTATTGCTAATCATTTATTTGTATAATGTAATTTCAATTTCTTCATCATTTTTATGCATTACCTCAAAATTAAATGTGGCAAATGCTTTAGTTCTCTAATTTTTGAAGAATTAAAACGGTAGTCTTTTACTGATTAAGATCAGATTTATGCTTTGTATCTGAGATTTGTATGGATTTTGTATGGTAAAAATTAAGATAACAAACTAATAATGATATACACTTTTAATAAGTATAGTGATATGCTGCATGACCACCAAAATGACACAAAAAAATTGAAAAGACCAACAGTACCAAGTTTTGCAAAGATGTGGATAATTGGAACTCTCATGCATTGCTAGTGGGAGTGTAAATTGGCTAGGACCACACTGGAAAACTTTTTATTAGTATTTGTTAAAGGAAAACATGTGTCTACCATATGAATTTAAGATAAGTGAACATATGTGTTCTTAAGGAGACAGTTATTAGAATGTTCATAAAATTTTTATTTGTAATAATCCCAAACTGCAGATACCCAATCGTCTATCAACAGAGAAAGGATAAACGCATTGTTAGAGTGAACTATTAATACATGCTATATTATGAATGAAATCTCATAAATGTCATATTGAATGAAAGAAGCCAGATGCAAAAGATACAGAAGATTCCTTTTGTATGAAGCTGAAGAAGAGGCAAAACTAATCTCTGGTGATAGAGATTAGAATAGTGATTTACTTTCCTTCTGGGGAAGATAATGTTGGAAAGTAACACCTGAGCAATTGGGAGTGATACAGAGATGCTGCAGATCTCAGTTCAGATGGTGTCTGCATGAGCGCAAACACATGCAAACATTCACCCAGCTGTGCCTTAGAGAACCTCACCACGTGCAGATTATACCTCAGTAAAGGGATGGAATTCATGATGCATTTTCCATTTTCCAATTCCAGTGAGCATGGACAAGCTAATTCTAATGCAGAAGGTTGCTACTTGGCTAAATTGAGGAGGAGATGGGTGCAAATGAAGTATTGAGACAAATACAGGAGCCTTTAACTTCCTTGTATTTATTGCAAAGAAGTACATTGGTTCTACTGGGAAAGTAGCAAAATGATGTGGCTTTGGAGAGATTATACTTTTTTTGGTCTGTAGAACAAGTAATATTTTTTTAAATTCCATATTACATATATTCAATAAAAGAATATTTTCAATTTTCAGCATATTTTTACTTAAAAATTTTATATCTATGTATCCATATATATATATATATATATCCATGTCATGTAAACAGGCTCATATACATACTTGTAGGATTTTTTTTAGTGCTTTTATTTGAAATGGTTCTTCTCCCCATGTCACTTTCTCATTTGGTGTCACAATCTACTGTGTATCTTACCTAATTTTTTTATGCTCATATGATAAGGCACATTTATTTTATATATATACTTAGATGTGTCTATGTTTATATACGTATATGCCCATAGGTACAAATTTCTTTGTCCTTGTGCTACAAAAATAGTATACTATCATATACATTTTCTTACATCTTGCTTTAATCCTCCCAATAAAACTCCATGAAAATGCCAGGAAATCAAGTGATATGTCATGGTGCCTAATTGTCCATGGGGTGGATATGCCATAATTTACTTAAACAATCCTGTGTGTATGGGCTTTGGTTGGGCAAGGTCTTTGGTGCACTGTGGTGAGAAAGTCTTGCACTCAAAAGCAGTAAGTAGGATTATGTCACTTACATTGTCTGAGCCTGTCTCTTCATCCATCAAAGGGGGATACATTTATATCTGCCCCCTCCCAACAATACAGGGAAGATAAAAGAATAAAAAACATGGTATACATGTTTGATGTGAGCACCAAGTGAGGTGCTGTGTGTTTTATTTTTCCCATTTTCCAGATGGAAAAAAGTTGGGGTAACTTGTACAGGGTCAACAGGAGATGTCAGATTAGAATTGTGCATGTCCCATTTTGAGAGCCTATGATTTTAGCTGCCATGCAACTCTGCCTCTCAAGTGTAATGTTCACTAGACATTTTATTTTATACATAAATATCCACAGAAAACAGAAAATAGAATGGTTCTCAAAAAAACATTGGAATTACATTGTCAATTGTCAATGTTCACAACAAAAGCAGAGGTTTGTATCAGATAACTATTTATGTGTAGGAAATCATCCAAAATTCAGTGGCTTAAAACAACAGCCGTTTATATTGGTCGTGATTCTGTGAGTCAGCAATCTGGGCTGGGCTTAGTTGGATGGTTCTTCTGGTTTAATCTGGGATCACTCAAGAATCGGTGTGAGCTGCTGGGTCCACTGAGCCAAGCAGCCTGGAGAGCTCCTGACTGTAACTGGGGCTGTGGGGACAACTGGGCCATGGGGTGTCAGACTTGTCAGGCGTATGCAAGCAGTTACAGTGTAGTTTCAGGAGGGAGAATGGAGACACAAGCAGACTCTTGAGGCCTACACTTAGAACTGTATCACCATGGTTTCTTCCACATTCTCTAAATCAGAGCAAGTCACAAGCCTATCCCAGATTCAGCCACCAACTCACAGGGCAGGGAGACTAAGATCTAGGGTGATGAAAAATTTCTCTCATCCAAAATGGGGGAAAAAAGGAAAAGATAAGTTTCACTCCTTTTACCCCGTAGAACTCGGCACAGATTTCTTATCAGTGCTGTGTTTGCATTTCTGCTGAAAGTGAGGTGTGTGTTCTTTGGCTTGCAAACAGCTGGTTTTCTTTTGGCTCAGTCTGTATGTCTAAGCTGAATCAAATCTCTCAGGCTTTAGAGGCGTCCTTATGTTCTTGATTGAAGTCCCTCCGTCTTGAATGATTTTAATCTCTATTTCTCAGGAAGGCAGAGGACATGACATTATTTATGGCTTTTCAAAGGAATGCGACCATTTGGCTACATAATCATTGTATCACAACCAAATTCTCTAATTCATGCGGCTTATAATGTATGTAAGTTGTGCATTTTCCAAAGAGCACTGTCCCGCTTTCTTTGCAAGACAGGTACCTGTCCTACATCTTCAGCACCCTCTCGTAATACTCTCAGTTCCCAGCATCGTTGCCCCACTCTGCTAAATAAAGGCATGCATTTAGCAGTTCAGTAACCTGAGGCATAGGAAAACATGTCAGTTTCATACAGCATTCATTGACTGAGAGGCAAGCTTTTCTCACTTCTTGGTTCTTGGCCATATACACTGTCTAATTTGATTTTCACGTTGTTTGAGGATGTTCTAGGAACCATCTCTCTTTTTCTTTTGGAAGCTTAAAAATGAGATATTTGTTAACTCATCCTTTCAACATGATATTTCTACTAGCTGCAGTGAAATGATGGAGGCGTAGAAAACCATGTAAAATTTGTTGTTTTAGTAAATTTTCCTTTTTTGTTTTAGTCACATGGCATAGTAGATGAAGGTATAGATTCAGGAATTGACCAGACTGAGATGCATATTACAGATTTGCCTCTTATAAGATGTGTGACATTAGGCAATACACATACATATTAGTCTGCCACATTGTGGTTAAAAAAAAAATCAGTAAATGTTTATTATTATTACTCTTTCTTATTGAGGAATAATGTTATTCATTATAATATATAACACTATGTTATATATATATATAT
The DNA here is from genome assembly GCF_019320065.1 of Cervus canadensis. Taxonomy (NCBI): domain Eukaryota; kingdom Metazoa; phylum Chordata; class Mammalia; order Artiodactyla; family Cervidae; genus Cervus; species Cervus canadensis. Next base: position 19,359,797 of record NC_057395.1, on the reverse strand, counting down.
ATATATAGCATTATATTAGTTTCAGAATACAATATAGTGATTAAATATTTGTATATACTAAGAAATGATCACCATAGTAAGTCCATCCATCACCATATACAGTTAACAATTTTTTCTTGTGGTAAAAACTTTTACAGTTTACTCTGAGCAACTTTCAAACGTGCAGTGCAGTTTTAACTGTATTAACCATGGTACACATTACATCCTTTGACTTTTATAACTGAAAGTTTGTACCTTTTGGCTCCCTTCACCCATTTTTCCCACTCCCTGCCCACTGCATCTGGCAAAGAACAATCTGTTCCCTGTATTTATGAGCTATTTTTGTTTTTCAGAGCAAAACTATGTTAGAGTGTATTATATTACTTTGTCTGACTTATTTCACTTAGCACAACACCCTCCAAGGTCCATCCATGTTTTCACAAAGGGCACAATTTCCTTTTTATGGCTGAATAATATTCCATTGCATATCTGTGCCATATTTTCTTTATCTATTCATCCATCAGTCCACACTTAGGCTATTTCCTGAATCTTGTCTATTGCAGATAATGCTGCAGTAAGCCTGGAGTGTGTATAGCTATTTGAGTTAGTGGATTTTTTTGGCTTCAGATAAATATTTAGACGTGACATTACTGGATCAGATGGTGGTTCCATTTTTAATTTTTTGTGAAAGTTCCATTCTGTTTTCCATGGTGGCTACACCAATTTATATTCTTACCAATAGGGCAGGAGGGTTCTCTTCTCTCCACACTCTCACCAACATTTGTTGTCTGTTTGATGATAGCCATTCTAACAGGTATGAGATGATCTCTCATTGTGGTTTTGATTTGCATTTCCCTGATGATCAGTGACTTCAAGCATCTTTTCATGTACCTATTGTCCATCTGTATCTTTATTAGTCTTACTCTTGAAAACAAGGAGCAGAATAGATGTATGCCCTTCTTATGTCAGATGTAGAGGCCACAGGACAGTGGATCACTCGCGCAGACTTTCTTGTGCTTCTCTATCTTAAATTTAGACACTTTTTTCAAGTGTCCAGACACTCCATATATCATATTTTGGTAAGATCCAATGAAATAATGCACATAAAGCACCTAGTGCAGGGTCTATAAATATTGACTTTCTTTCTCTTTTACTCCCTCTCCTCCTGGCAACTGAACAGCCCTTACACCAGCCTTTTGTATTAGTTTGGATTCCCTAGATTCAGACTCTGAGGTGCGGGTTTTGTGCAGGGGAATACCAGGGAAGGATCCCAGGAAAGAATGCAAAAGTGTGGTGGCAACAGGCCAGGGATGGGGAAGAAGCCAAATAAGGGCTTCATTTCAGGGGTAGTTTCAGCCTCAGCATGATCTGTGGCTCTGAAGTGTAAATGTGTCTTGGAATGTGTCCTGCCTTGAGGTGAGAGAGCCTTCTTTTCATACCCCTGCACCAGCCTCTACTGGTCATGGGTCATCCTGGTATAACTTCCATGCCCTTCCAGCTCCCCACACTGCATGGGCAGCCCTCATGGCCCCGGGGAAACCCCTGAGGAAGGCTCTGGGTGCAAGCATTTAGGAACAGAGCAGATGGTTAGGTGGTGGCCCTCCAGTGGCAAAGGCAAGGCTATTGCTTAGGTCAAAGCCACACATTATTCTGGGGAGCAGCAACTAAAGCAATATCAATCAGTAGGAACAAGTCCATCTCTGAATATGAAACACCCAGGAAGTCAGTGTCAAGATTCAGTCTCCCTGTTAATCTTCTGGCAGGTGTGATCTGTGTGAGGTTAGTGGTATTTGATGAGGGGATTAGTGATGAAGGAAAATTGTGTTCAAGAATCAGCTTCCTTGCTATTTCTTTTAAGGAAATAACTGGTGATTAGTTTTCAGGTCATATTGGGCTCTTCCTCCTAAAAGAATGGGTAACCTGAGAGATTTACTTCTAAAAGAGTGAACTTTTTACTAGAGCTTTTAGGAATGGGCAGCTTAGAAAGCAAAGAAAGTTTTAGGATTGAGAAGGAATTCTAAAATTCCTCTTTTGGAAAATGAAATACTACGTTTCACGAATATTTGTTAAAATAGAATGAAATATTCTAGTTACAAAAAATTTCCATTATAGTCTTTTAGTTGAGAAAATTAAATAATAAAAAAAAATCTGAGGGCTTGATTTAAATAAGAGAATTATTAGAAATAGGAAATTTCCAAAAAGCTGCTCATGGTGTTTGACATATTTAAATAGGCACTTATATTTGTGAAAAATGAGCTATTTAAGATATAATTATTTCTAATGTTCCTTATGTTTGGGTCTCATGAGAAATTAGAAATTGCCAATAACCGATTTTGGAATCTTGGAGATAAGTTAATAAAACACTTTATCTGTGACTCATGGCTTTTGGTCCATAAAGAAGGCTGAGCACCAAAGAATTGATACTTGACGATTGTGGTGTTGGAGAAGACTCTTGAGAGTCTTGGACAGCAAGGAGATCAAACCAGTCAATCCTAAAGGAAATCAACCCTGAATATTCATTAGGACTGTTAATGAAGTTGAAACTCCAACACTTTGGCCACCTGATGTGAAGAGCTGACTTACTGGGAAAGACCTTGATGCTGTGAAAGATGGAAGGCAAAAGCAGAAGTGGGCAGGAGAGGCTGAGATGGTTAAATAGCATCACCGACTCAATGAGTTTGAGCAAACTCCAGGAAATAGTGAAGGACAGGGAAGACTGGCACGCTGCAGTCCATGCGGTTGCAGAATCAAACACGACTTAGCAACTAAACAGCAACAACATGGTTTTTATTCCTTGTACATCATTTTTATCTGAATTAAGGACTTGTCTATCACTGGAAGCAGTTGGAAAAAATACTTTATCTAAAGCTGCTTGAGAACTGGAATCAGAATCTTAGATGGTGAATGGTGGCAAGATTCCAAAATTAATTATGAAGTCTATTGAAATGATGTGGCATTTTCAACCTATTTTGATTGACAAAAGGTATCATAAATGGAGAGCTCATTTTCCACTTCCCCTTGCTTCCTGTGACTTTGGGTCTCACCCACTCTGAAATCTGAGCTCCACGGAAGCTACGTCTTCATGTATGTCAGTCTGAAACAACAATGATGAGACGGCTTGTCTATCTATCTGACTCCATCAATTCTCATACTCAGAAGGCCTTAAGCTTCAGTTTGTTTCTTTTGGTTATTGGCAGATTGCTGTCTGTGCCATCTCTCTGATGTGATTGCTTGAGTGTATTAGCTATGCCCCCCTAATTATTCATGTTTCCAGTGTTACCGATTCAAATTGTATTACAATGAGGACAGTGGATTAGAAGCCTGAGGAATTGAGGCTTAAGTCTTCTGCCAGAGAGTTACCATCTGTTTTAGGTGCAGAGTACAAATAGACAGGTCAAATCACTCCAATTTCTGGCTTGGTATGTTTAGTGTAGAATTATCTAAGAAAGAGTGCATTTTCTCTGATACACCAGAAAATCAAACAAATCAGGAATTGTTGAAAACTAGGATTTAGGTCTAAGCCTATTTTTCTGTATCTGATGGGCATCACGCTGTATATGTAAGAATCTGAAGCTAGGGGTGTGACCTGCAGGCTTAGACAGATGTGTCAAGGTATGTCTCAAAGGCTGTCTTACTCCTTTATGTTCCCTATTTAATACTTGGCCATTATTCATTAGTTGATTAAAAAGAAAATTATTGACTAATCTTATAGCATCAGTTTTGTTCAGTCACTCAGTCGTGTCTGACTCTTTGCAACCCCATGGACTGCAGCACACCAGGCTTCCTGGTCCATCACCAAATCCTGGAGCTTGCCCAAATTCATGTCCATTGAGTCAGGGATGCCATTCAACCACCTTGTCCTCTGTCGTCCCCTTTTCATCCTGCCTTCAATCTTTCACAGCATCACGGTCTTTTCTAAGAATTGGTTCTTCGCGTCAGGTGGCCAAAGTATTAGAGCTTCAGCTTCAGAACCACTCCTTCCAATGAATATTCAGGATTGATTTCCTTTAGGATTGACTGGTTTGATCTCCTTGCAGTCCAGGGGACTCTCAAGAGTCTTCTCCTCTGACACTGTTCAAAAGCATCAATTCTTTGACACTCAGCTTTCTTTATGGTCCAACTCTCACATCCATACATGACTACTAGAAAAAGCATAGCTTTGACTAGATGGACCTTTGTCAGCAAACTAATATCTCTGCTTTTTAATATGCTGTCTAGCATATAGCATAAATAGCCACTATAAATACTTCACCTTCTGTGATACAGTCTTATTTATTTTACTTTATTATTGTATTTATCAAGAATGCTGGGAGAAATATCAACAACCTCACATATGCAGATGACATCACCCTTATGGCAGAAAGTGAAGGAGAACTAAAGAGCCTCTTGATGAAAGTGAAAGAGGAGAGTGAGAAAACTGCCTTAAAACTCAACATTCAGCATACTAACACATATATATGGAATTTAGAAAGATGGTAACGATAACCCTATATGCAAAACAGAAAAAGAGACACAGAAGTACAGAACAGACTTCTGAACTCTGTGGGAGAAGGTGAGGGTGGGATGTTTTGAAAGAACAGCATGTATATTATCTATGGTGAAACAGATCACCAGCCCAGGTGGGATGCATGAGACAAGTGCTCGGGCCTGGTGCACTGGGAAGACCCAGAGGAATCGGGTGGAGAGGGAGGTGGGAGGGGGGATCGGGATGGGGAATACATGTAACTCCATGGCTGATTCATGTCAATGTATGACAAAACCCACTGAAATGTTGTGAAGTAATTAGCCTCCAACTAATAAAAAAAAAAAAATCAGTAAAATTCAAAAAAAAAAAAAAGAAAAAGAAAAAAAAAAAACTCAACACTCAGAAAACTAAGATCATGGCATCCAGTCCCATCACTTCATGGCAAATAGATGGGGAAATAGTGGAAACAGTGAGAGATTTAATTTGTGGGCTTCAAAATCACTGCAGATGGTGACTGCAGCCATGAAATTAAAAGACGCTTACTCCTTGGAAGGAAAGTTATGACCAACCTAGACAGCATATTAAAAAGCAGTGACATTACTTTGCCAACAAAGATCCATCTAAACAAGGCTATGGTTTTTCCAGTGGTCATGTATGGATGTGAGAGTTGGACTATAAAGAAAGCTGAGCGCTGAAGAATTGATGCCTTTGAACTGTGGTGTTGGGGAAAACTCTTGAGAGTCTCTTGGCCTGCAAGGAGATCCAACCAGTCCATCCTAAAGGAGATCCGTCCTGAACATTCACTGGACAAACTGATGCTGAAGCTGAAACTCCAATACTTTGACCATCTGATGCAAGGAACCGACTAATTTGAAAAGGCCCTGATGCTGGGAAAGATAGAAGGCAAGAGGAGAAGGGAACGACAGAGGATGAGGTGGTCGCATGGCATCACCTATGTGACAGACATGAGTTTGGGTAGACTCCAGGAGTTGGTGATGGACAGGGAAGCCTGGTGTGCTGCAGTCCATGGAGTCGCAAAGAGTCGGACACGACTGAGAAACTGAACTGAACTGATTGTGGTCTGTTGGCTTTTGTGACCTAGTGCTCCAATTGCCTTTGCATCTGTGGTATACCTAGTAATTAGCTACTCTTCATTATTTGCCTTTTGCCTTCTTTGAATGGCTTTTTAATCCTTTTTTAAAAAAATTCCTTAATCTCTAGTCTATGCAAACTAGGAAAAACTACCAATAAAATACACTTGCAGAAGTTCCATTCAATTTTTTTTTTTTTAGTGAACTGATCAATTTAATCTTCTTTCTCTTTGTCAGTCAACAAATATTTATTGAACCCAGCAATATAGTGGAGGCATTGCTGGACACTGATGCATTTCATCTTACTTTGAGGTTGTCAGTCTTCAAATATTTATTAAGCCCTAGCATATGCCAGGGACTTTGTTAGGTGCTGGAAATTCAGAACTTGAAAGACACAGTTCCCTTTAGTCATTATAGCAGAGACAAAAATAAAACAATGTACACTTAAGGTATATACTCTTATAAAGGGCTAGGCCAAGTACAGTGAAATTCTCATGAGGGAAGGTTAATATCTGTCAGGGAGAGTAGGAACATAGGCTTGGAGCTGATACTTGGTAGATGTGGAGGAGTTCACCAGGTGGATAAGAGCATTGGGGCCATTTCAGGTAGGGAAGCAATACCTTCCCTACCAGGTCAAAGGAACAAAACCCTCCAGAGCCACCATAGCTACCAGTGACTCTGCTTTATTGGAGAATGAAGTATAAGTCAAGGAGCAGCTCAAAAAAAAAGAAAGAAAGAAAGAAAGAAGTTAAGCAAATCTAAAAAAAAAGAGTAGCTGCAGTAGAGAGTGGGTGGAGCTCAGATCAGAAAGAGCTATAAATGCTGTTCAAAGTGGTTCCCATCTTCACTGCCTGGCAGATATTGGAAGGCTGTGTCTCCTTCTGGAAGGTATCTGTTATGGTTCAGATAGGAAAGAGAATGCACCAGTAGCAGAACTTACATACTTGTGACTCACACTCAAACCCAGATCTTCTTGCCACCCAAACCTTTAGAGGTGGAACAGTTTTTGTGATGATGAAGTTTGAGCTCATTTGTTTGTTTCAGTAGCAATGATTGGATTTGAGAATGACTGTAAATAAATGGTATTTATTGCCCTAGATGTAGGAATTTTGGTATGAGTGCTTTCTCATTTGTTGGGTCAACACTGACAACTGCTCTTTGTAAGCCTTTGTAAAGGCAGGAAGTTCTGAAGGGACTGGATGATGTTGCCTGAGGGCTCAATTAGAGATCACTATTCAAGGCTAGAGAGTAAGGTAGTCCCGCAAAATATTGATGATGGGAGAACAAGGGTAGAGTGATACATCCACCGTAGACTGGAAAGGGAAAAAAGAAACCTAAGGAGAACTTGGGCCTCCATATACAGCTGCTCAAATAAACATGGAGATGCTGTCTTTGGCCAAGCTTAACTCCCAAGGGGCAATACTTGGAATCAGGCATCTGGTGGTCCCATGTCCAATGGGAACACAGTTCTTCCAGTGTGTAAGGAGTGATATCCAGGTCTTGTAGATGGCATGAAATGACTGGCTTCATTTGGGAAAAACTGTCTAATTCAACACAAGTGTTAGGGTTACTAACACCAATAACACCTTACACGGTGCATGCACACACGCGCAGTCGCTCAGTTGTGTCTGACTCTTTGTGACCCCATGGACTCCTCCCGCCAGGCCTGCCAGGCTCCTCTGTCCATGGGATTATCCAGGCAAGAATACTGGAGTGGGTTACCATTTCCTCCTCCATCTTATTTGGCATCTCCTTTCTATTATGCCTGAAGAGTGTTGAGGAAAATAGGATGAGAAGTGGGTCTTACAAATCAGTAATGGCTAATTCTGATCTAGTGATTTCATGTATCAAGAGAGTAAATATGAGCTTCATTTTGAAGACATTTCAGATTTATTCAATAGCTGTTTCATGCATAAGCAATCCAGCTGGACTATACTATTCCTGAGATTGCTTTAATCATACCTCATTAACACACCGAGGCAGATGGAATTCTCACTTGATTAACCCTCCCACCACCCCTCATTTAACTCTGCACTACAAATCTCTGAGTATAGAATTCCACTGGCCAGTCCACTGAGTATTTGATGCAGAAGCGCATGAAAGAATGACCTTTGTCTACACCCTGTCTTCAACTCAAGGCTAAAATTAGTATGAATTCAATAGGTGTGAGACGAAACAGTATCTATGGTGCCATTATAGTTTTTGTTTGACTTGTTTGTATTTGTTTGTATTTAGGTGGCCACATATTTAAATTTACTGGGGACAGTCCCATTTGAATGACTTTATGTGTGTGAGTTTATTTACGCACTCCCTTCTATTATATTGATCTGTGTCTTTTACACTGATACAAGATGACTGTATTTATCCCCACATGACTATAATTTGCCATCAAAGTTAGACAAGTCATGACTGATTGCCTAGGGCAGAATGCATTGCTGATCTAACTGAAATTGGGATTTTATTCACCAAGTAGGGATATTGAATTGACAGATAACAGTGACTGCTACATATATATTTAAATCATAGGTTGTATTTAAGAAACAATTTTTTACATATAGTGCTTTTATTCATTTCGTAGAACCTCCCCCACCCCCCCCCCCAAATCTTCACATGACTTTGGGGAACATTGCCCTTTTTTTTAAGCCACTAGAGGATCTTTTGGAGTCCTCTAATTGAGATTTGAGCTTCCCAGGTGGTTCAGTGGTAAAGAATCCACCTGTCAATGCAGGAGCTGCTGGAGATGCAGGTTTGATCCTTGGGTCAGGAAGATCCCTTGGAGGAGGAAATGGCAACCCACTCCAGTATTCCTGCGAGGGTTATCCGATGGGCAGAGAAGCCTGGAGGACTACAATCTGTGGTGCTGCAGAGAGTCAGACACAACTGAGTGGTTGAGCACACGCGCACACACACACACACACACACACACACACACACACACACACACACAGAGTCAAGTTTGCCAGGATAAATCTACCCAGTTCCTTTTATATTATTTGAACTGCAGCAATTTTTGAAACCCCAAATGAAACAGCCACTAGAAATTTTAGCCCAAGCCATAGATATCATTTGAAAAAATTAGGATAGAGGTTTTTGGCCATTAATCCAGCATATATTAAAGGAGATCTCTGAAACTACTTTATGTGTTTATTTTTAAAATGATCCTGAAAATGTCCCTTTAAATTATATACAGTATTTGCAATTGTCACATCATGCCCACCTAGGAATAGTCCCCTTACTTTCTGTTATACTAGTTCTATTTACAGAAAGCTCTAAAGGTATCAAAACTAGGATTAATGAGGCAATTTCAGGCTAAGATATCATTCCCATATATAGTCCTATTATTCAAATTAAAGTAATTAAGAAACCATGGTAACATTAGTGACTTTATACAGTTCAGTTCAGTCGCTCAGTTGTGTCTGACACTTTGCAACCCCATTATCGCAGCAAACCAGGCCTCCCTGTCGTCACCAACTCCCAGAGTTTACCCAAATTCATGTCCATCGAGTTGGGGATGCCATCCAACCATCTCATCCTCTGTCATCCCCTTCTCCTCCTGCCCTTAATCTTTCCCAGCATCAGGGTCTTTTCAAATGAGTCAGTTCTTCGCATCAGGTGGCCAAAGTAAGCTTTGGCTTTTTCACTCTCCTCTTTCACTTTCATCAAGAGGCTTTTTAGTTCTTCACTTTCTGCCATAAGGGTGGTGTCATCTGCATATCTGAGGTTATTGATATTTCTCCCGGCAATCTTGATTCCAGCTTGTGCTTCTTCCAGCCCAGTGTTTCTCATGATGTACTCTGCATATAAATTAAATAAGCAGGTGACAATATACAGCCTTGACATACTCCTTTTCCTATTTGGAACCAGTCAGTTGTTCCATGTCCAGTTCTAACTATTGCTTCCTGACCTGCATACAGATTTCTCAAGAGGCAGGTCAGATGGTCTGGTATTCTCATCTCTTTCAGAATTTTCCACAGTTTTTTAGGACTTGACTATAAAGCAGGCCCTTTGTTTTGGAGGGACACTTGTCAAGAAAAAAGTTGCCCCTTATGTGTGGGCTTATTATTGTTTTCTAACTACAGACTTGTTTTGTAATTGGAAGATAATTGTTTCACAATATTGTGTTGTTTTCTGCTGTACAACAATGCGAATTAGTCATAATTTTATATATATATACATTTATATATATATGTCCCCTCCTTCATGAGCCTCCCCCTCCCTCCCAATGTTCATTTCAGATCTTCTTCAAAATCTTTATTGAAATATAGTTGATTTACAGTGTTGTGTTAATTTCTGCTGTACAGCAAAGTGATTCAGTTATGTTCAATGAAAAAATAATTTTCCTATTTTGTTCTATTATGGTTTATCACAGATTGTTGAATATAATCCCTGTGCTACACAGTAGGATCTTGTTGTTTATATATCCTTTATGTAGTAGTTCGCATCTGCTAATCCCAAACCCAATCCTTCCCTCCATTATCCTCTCCACTTTTGTAAACACAGCCTGTAACTATAGGTCTTTGACTTTGAGAATTCTTTTGACCATGGTTCAAAGTAGTAACTTCTAAACAATTTGAAAACTGCAGTCTAACATGGTTGACTTGTTTTATATGGCTATGAGAAACAGAAAGTGAAGAACTGAAGAGCCTCTTGATGAAAGTGAAGGAGAGTGAAAAAGTTGGCTTCAAATTCAACATTCAGAAAACAAAGATCATGGGATCTGGTCCCATCACTTCATGGCAAATAGATGGTGAAAGAGTGGAAACAGTGACAGACTTTATTTTGGGGGGCTTCAAAATCACTGCAGATGGTGATTGCAGCCATGAAATTAAAAGACACTCACTCCTTGGAGGAAAAGCTCTGACCAACCTAGAGAGCATATCAAAAACAGGTACATTACTTTGCCAGCAACGGTCCGTCTAATCAAAGCTATGGTTTTTCCAGTAGTCATGGATGGGTGTGAGAGTTGGACTATAAAGAAAACTGAGCACTCTTGTTTTTAAAGAATTGATGCTTTTGAACTGTGGTGTTGGAGAAGACTCTTGAGAGTCCTTGCACTGCAGGGAGATCCAACCAGTCACTCCCAAAGGAAATTAGTCCTGGGTGTTCATTGGAAGGACTAATGTTGAAGCTAAAACTCCAATACTTTGGCCACATCATGTGAAGAGCTGACTCATTTGAAAAGACCCTGATGCTGGGAAAAATTGAGGGAAGGGGAGAAGGGGACGACAAAGGATGAGATGGTTGGATGGCATCCCCATCTCGATGGACATGGGTTTGGGTAAACTCTGGGAGCTGGTGATGGACAGGGAGGCCTGGTGTGCTGCGGTTCATGGGGTCACAAAAAGTTGGACGCGACTGAACTGAATTGATGAGAAGCGTTTTGGTTCAAAGACTGTGTATTTCTTCTAGAAAATCCCTCTGCATCACACATTCAAAACTAAATTACTATGACATGTGAAAATGGTATGAGGTATCTTACTTGCTGAAAGTTCACTTCATCTTGAGTAGTAAAACTATAGATCTACCACAGTTAATCTTAATGGCACAATATTGTGTTTCATTTGCCAATTAACCCAATATAGGTTTGAAGTAATATATATGAAAATGCTTTGTAATTTCAAAACCACTAGGCAGTTGTTAATCGTTGTCATTACTGTATTGAAAAAACTGCCCGTGGCCACTCAGAATAGAGAAAAAGTCTTGTGAGCAAAGAACAGCTTAACCCTTAGGCAAGTACTTTATCATGAAAACATTTTCCAATGACTATGATTCATAGCAGATGGAAATGAACTCCTAAGACAGTGTTTTTCAAACCAGAGATCTTGAGTAGGTTGTAAAACTAGTTTATTGGTTAGAGATCAACATTAAAAGGAAAAAAAAAAGAGAACAGTAGAATAGAATACATATATAACAGAGATTGTAAATATAGATATTGTTTTGAGAAATATATACATATTTATATACATATATTTATTTATATCTCACAGAAGAAAATATATATATGTTTACCCAAACACTGGATGGAAATTAAAATATTCTTATTGAAAATCACTGCTTAAAAGAAAGCAAAACAAACCCAATAACAATGAATACAATTGCCTTCAGTTCAGTTCAGTTCAATTCAGTCACTCAGTCATGTCTGACTCTTTGTGACCCCATGAATCGCAGCACGCCAGGCCTCCCTATCCATCACCAACTCCCGGAGATTACTCAAACTCATGCCCATCGAGTCGGTGATGCCATCCAGCCACCTCATCCTCTGTCGTCCCCTTCTCTTCCTGCCCCCAATCCCTCCCAGCAACAGGGTCTTTTCCAATGAGTCAACTCTTTGCATGAGGTGGCCAAAGTACTGGAGTTTCAGCTTCAGCATCAGTCCTTCCAATGAACACCCAGGACTGATCTCCTTTAGGATGGACTGGTTGGATCTCCTTGCAGTCCAAGGGACTCTCAAGAGTCTTCTCCAACACCATAGTTCAAAAGCATCAATTTTTCTGTGCTCAGCTTTCTTCACAGTCCAACTCTCACATCCATACATACTACTGGAAAAACCACAGCCTTGACCAGACAGACCTTCGTTGGCAAAGTAATGTCTCTGCTTTTTAATATGCTGTCTAGGTTGGTCATAACTTTCCTTCCAAGGAGTAGGCGTCTTTTAATTTCATGGTTGCAATCACCATCTGCAGTGATTTTGGAGCCCCAAAAAATAAAGTCTGACACTGTTTCCACTGTCTCCCCATCTATTTCCCATGAAGTGATGGGACCGAATGCCATGATCTTAGTTTTCTGAATGTTAAGCTTTAAGCCAACTTTTTCACTCTCCTCTTTCACTTTCATCAAGAGGCCTCTTAGTTCCTCTTCACTTTCTGTCGTAAGGGTGGTGTCATCTGCATATCTGGGGTTATTGATATTTCTCCTGGCAATCTTGATTCCAGCTTGTGCTTCTTCCAGCCCAGCGTTTCTCGTGATGTACTCTGCATATAAGTTAAATAAGCAGGGTGACAATATACAGCCTTGACGTACTCCTTTTCCTATTGGGAACCAGTCTGTTGTTCCATGTCCAGTTCTAACTGTTGCTTCCTGAACTGCATACAGGTTTCTCAAGGGGCAGGTCGGGTGGTCTGATATTCCCATCTCTTAAAGAATTTTCCATGGTTTATTGTGATCCACACAGTCAAAGGCTTTGGCATAGTCAATAAAGCAGAAATAGATGTTTTTCTGGAACTCTCTTGCTTTTTCGATGATCCAGCTGATGTTGGCAATTGACCTCTGGTTCCTCTGCCTTTTCTAAAACCAGCTTGAACATCTGGAATTTCCTTAGTCTTTGTTTAAAAATTTTTATTCTTAAAGAATTATTTTATTAAATGTAAATTGTGACAGAAAATCTTAAGGTATTTGTATGTCATAAGCCTATTATTTCTGAATCCAGAATAAAGGTTATTGTCTCTATTTTTTATACCTTTTTAAAATTTATTTTTAATTAAAGAGTAATTGCTTTGTAATATTTTGTTATTTCTGCGGTATATCAACATGCTTCCCTGGTGGCTCAGATGTTAACACACCTGTTTGCAGTGTAGCAGACCCAGGTTCGATCTCCAGGTTTGGAAGATCCCCTGGAAAATGAAATGGCAGCCCACTCCAGTAGTCTTGCCTGGAAAATCCCATGGACGGAGGAGCCTAGTAGGCTATAGTCCATGGGGTCACAAAGAGTTGGACACAACTAAGTGACTTCACTTTCACTTTCATTTTTCATAAATCATTGAGTGATTGACAACCAGATATCCAGTTCAGTTCAACACATTTATTGAGAATTAAGCATATATAAAATTTACATCAAGCAAATGAAATTGAGATTATATAATTGTTTGCATGCCAAGTCGCTTCATTTGTGTCTGACTCTTTGTGACCCTAAAGACTGTAGCCTGCCAAGATCTCTGTCCATGGCATTCTCCGGGCATGAATATTGGAGTGGGTTGCTGTGCCCTCCTCCAGGGGATCTTCCCAGCCCAGGGATCAACCCTGCATCTTTTATGTCTCCTGCATTTGCAGGCAGTTTCTTTACCACTAGTGACACCTAGGAAGCCCCCCTACATACTATATGTAAAAGGATAAATTAGCTTCTTCTGTGAGATATAAATATTTCCTAAATAGATGATATTTAAAAGGCTGTTACAGATTTTGAAATATCATTTGAATTATTTTTACATGCATTTTCCTGTGTCAGTTATTGCTCTGTAACAAACCACTCAAAACAAGCAGCTTAAACAACAGCCATTTATTTAGTACCAGCTCGGCGGGGCCGTGCTTACCCTTGGCTGTCCTGGGTTGCTCTGGTCTTGATTGGCTCCCTTGTGTGCGTGGTCAGCCCTGAACCTGCTCAGCTCTGGTTCTCAGGGTTGGCTGGCTGCGGCTCCTGCCCACCCCAGTTACCTCTCATCCTCAAGAGAGTAGTCTGTTCAGAAGTCAAAGACAGGGCTGTGAGTGAGAGAGAGCGAAAGAGAAAGAGAAATAGTAGAAGGCATGCTGAGGCTAAACTGGACCTGAAACAGAATTACTTTGACAACATCCTGCTGGCTAAAGCAAGTCACAGTGTAGCCAGTTTTAAGGGGAGAGCAAATAGACTTTATCTCCTGATAAGAGAAATGGCAAAGCAGTCACAGGGCAAAGGACAGAGATACAGAACATCATTAATTGGAACCATTAGTGCAATCAACCTAACATTATTTTTCTCTTGCTATCCTCTTCTTCGGAGCAAGGTAAATGGATTTTCAGATAAATGTCCATAAGGACCGTCTCTCCTGCTTCTGACTGAACTTCTAGTAAAAAGAAGACAAATGTGGAAATTAATGTAATTGGTGCATTAATAAGTAGAATATTTACTTAAACTGGTCAGTTTTTCTCTCAGTTTGATAGCAATACATATTATGCTTTAAAAGTCTACTGTTTCTAATGGAAGGACTGTGTTTGTTCTCAGAACATTATAAAGCGTGCCTTACTGAATAAATGCTTTCCTAAAAGACTGTGGGTAGATAGGATTGTAAATCAAACCAGATTTTGTATATTGAGGCTAAAATTTAAAGAGATCCTTTTACATATGTTCTCTTTCCATAGATGTCTCTGGAAGTCCTAGTTTTCACAATGACACATTACAAAGTGACCTTCACCTGTTGAACATAATTGCTATATTTAGCCCAAAACTTGGGCCAGAAGGGCTAATGTGTCATTTAAAACTTGCAGATAAAATGAATATAATCTGCTGAGAATAGTTTCATCAACTAAGTCTAGAAATAACTAGGTACTCGAGCGATTTTTACATAATCATTTGTTTCATTTTGAACAAATTAGAAAGAAAATTAGAGGCAACTAGAAGGGAAATTAGAATGGGTGGTGCTAAATGCCTATTTATATGGCAATAATTTTATAAGGAAAACTTAAGCAAAATATGGCATTTGTGTATACCTGTCTTGCCTGCGAATGTTGTATGTAGTATAATAAAATTAGCAAGTTAGTATTATGAAGTAGAGGAAGGTGACTGATTCCAAAGACAGACTGCTTGGATTTGAATTCTATCACATGTTACCTGTGTGTCCCACATGATCTTATACACCTCCCAGTAGAATGGGGATTATACTGGTACCTGATTTATAAGTTATTGTGAAGATTCAATAAGGAACAGTGCAGTGACCATGTGTGGTAAACATTCAATACATATTAGTTCTCACTATCAATACTTGTAGTTCATTTTTATGTCAACTCTCATGCATTTTCACTGATTCATTCCAGACTTGCTTGAACTCATGTGTTCTGTCCTGTATCAGGAGTCTGAGAGACAGAAACATAAAACAAAGGTATTCCCCCAAGTAGCTGGAAGCATTAAATGAGTGCCCCCACCCCTAACACAGATGCAAGCCTTGGTGTTGCCACCCATAAAGGGGATGTTAAGCTTTAAGGTCATTGAGAATGTCCATGAAACTTGTTTCTTTTTTAAAAGAAGATTTCACACATACAGTTTTCTGAACCAAGGTGTATGCTCTTAGCTGTTAACTAAAGTATGTTGAATTAGCTGGATTTACTGAAGTTTACACTCAGCCTCTCTATTTCTCAGAAATATACATAAAGTATATTATTATATATTATATTGTTAAGTATCTTAAATCATTATACAGAAATGTCCCAATATTATATAAGGCATGCTTTTTACATAGAGTATATTAAGCCTTGGACATGTGACTCATTCTTCACTCTTGCAGTGTTTAAGGACTTTAATCTTCATTTAGTGGTTTCTAATTATCCCCTGAAAATGACCCCTCCATACCAAATTTAATATTGACTGAACTCTGCCACAAAGAAAAGGAAGTGATTATAATTCTCTTCATAGATCCTTCGACCCCATAAAATGCGTCAGTTGGTTGTGGAACTGGCCTGGATAACAGGTTATGTCAATGCCATAAAATTTTTGCTACTGACTTTGTTACTCTTGGTTTGGTTCCACCCCCTTCCCTGCTGTGGATTTGTTTTGAGAGAGGTGAGCTATGTGGTAGGAAAAATTGTGGAGCATGATTTTCATTTGCTGTTTGAAGAAATGGGTCTCGAGGTCAGCCTCTTCCTGCCAAATGCCCAGTCCCTGGGTCAGTCCCAAAAACATAGAGCCTACAAAGACCTCCCGTACCCCATGCCTGTGGAGAAATCGAAAGATGCGTTGACTTTGGCATTTATCTGCTCCTGGTCCATGAGAACAGCATGCAATGTCTGAACAACTTCTTTGTCAAAGAGGTATAGTGAAACAGCTGTTTAGATGGGATTGATTTTTTGGAGGGCTACTTTAAATGTTTTTTCAATAAATACTCCTACAGCCTGATATGCAATGGATTAGGTTTAATTAATTATGAAGAAATATTCATTATAGATTAACAATAATTTTTGAGGACCCAGTGTTTTGGAATTTCTCTTAGAATTCAAGATTCTGATGCTCACAAATTGAAAATGGGCAGAGATTCTTAAGGCTATAAATAAGTAAATGAATTATGTTTTTTACTTTAATTATGTTATTTTTTGCTTATATAACAAAGAATTTATTGGTAAACTGTGCATTATTTTTAAAAATTTAGGTATAATTTGCATAGAGTTAGATTTACATCTGTAAGTCTATATTTCTATATGTTTTAAAATACTATATGTTAAGGTCTTGTAACTGTCACCACAACCAAGATATTGAACAGTTCTGTCATCCCTCTCCCCAAATTCCTATGGACCCTTTTGCAGTTAGCCCTTTCCCCCCAGCCCCTGGCAATAACCGGTCTGTTTTCCTTCCCCATAATTTTACCTTTTCCAAAATTAGTATAAGTGGAATCATACAGTATGCAGCCTTTTGAATTTGCCTCCTTTCATAAAGCATAAGGCATTTGAGATTCATCCATAATCGTTGCTTTTGTCAGTAACTCATTCCTTTTATTGCTGAGTAGTATTTCATTGTATGGATACAGCATGGTTGGTTCATTCATTTTCCCATTTGAGGGACGTTTGTTATTTGTTTCTAGTTTCTGCTAATAACAAGTATTCTCAATTATGTTTTTACTCATTTTGGAAACAGTGAAATAAGATGGTAAAAGAATCACTAATACTTTTTGTGTAGGGAGTGAGGGTTGCGGTGAGGAAGTGTTAGTCCAAAGGTGTTTTAAGAAGAGTATATGTTGCCAGCTGGTGTAATCAGACCCATCAACAGTTCTCAAACTGTGCCCAACAATCACCACTGCTCCACTGTTGCCTAAGTTCAAAATTTGCTTCTCTTTTTCTGATATTCACAATGTAGTTAATATGTTGCATTTTCAAAATCTTAAGTTTATCTCTAATGAACTGTGTGAAATACTTTTGTATTTCACAGAACATAAAATGATACCAGGTCTGACACAAAATCATTACATTGATTTTCCTGCAATGGCATCAAGTAATTTGGGGGTATACCACATAAGCATGTAACTGCCAGGTGCTCTGTCCCTCAAAAAGAGGATGCCATATGGAAAATATTCTAAATTAGTTTATCAGGATGTTAAAATAGGACTCTGCTGTGTCCTCTGATGGAGAAGGATAAGAGGCTTATGGAAGCTTCCTGATGGGAGAGACTGACTGTGGGGAAGACTCCTTCTTGTTCTGATGGGTGGGGCTGTGTTCCCTCCCTGTTGTTAGACCTGAAGCCAAACTATGGCAGAGGTAATGCAGATAATGGTGACCTCCTTCAAAAGGTCTCAGGCATGCACTGCCACCCTCAGCGCCCCTACCCTGCAGAGGCCACCATTGACCCACGCCTCCCCCGGAGACTCCTGGACACTCGCGGGCAAGTCTGGCTCAGTCTCTTGTGGGGTCACTGCTCCTTTCTCCTGGGTCCTGGTGCACACAAGGTTTTGTATATGCCCTCCAAGAGTCTGTTTCCCCAGTCCTGGTAAGTTCTGGCAGCTCTCTGTTGAGGTTAATGGTACCTCCTCCAAGAGGGCTTGTGCCATACCCAGGTCTGATGCACCCAGAGCCTCTGCCCCTATGGCAGGCCCCTGCTGACCCGGACCTCCCCAGGAGACACTCAAAGGCTGGTCTGGCTCAGTCTCTGTGGGATCTCCTGTTGCACACAAGCTTTTGTTTGAGCCCTCTGAGTGTCTCTGGTGGGTATGGGATTTCATTCTAATCGCAATTTCACCCCTCCTGCCATCTTGCTGGGGCTTCTCCTTTGCCCTTGGATGTGGGATATCTTTTTTTGCTGAGATCCAACATTCTCCTCTCAATGGTTGTTCAGCAGGGAGTTGTAATTTTGGAGTTCTCGCAAGAGATGAACACACATCCGTCTACACCATCTGGTAGTCCAGCCTTGTCTAACTCAATGAAACTATGAGCCATGCCCTGTAGGCCACCCAAGACCAACGGGTCATGGTGGAGAGTTCTGACAAAGCGTGGTCCACTGGAGAAGGGAATGGCAACCCACTTCAGTATTCTTGCCTTGAGAACCCGATGAACAGTATGAAAAGGCAAAAAGACACAACACTGAAAGATGAACTCCGCAGGTTGGTAGGTGCCCAGTATGCTGCTGGAGAACAGTGGAGAAATAACTCCAGAAAGAATGAAGACATGGAGCCAAAGCGAAAAACAACACCCAGTTTCTGATGTGACTGGTCCCATGCTGTAAAGAACAATATTGTGTAGAAACCTGGAATGTTAGGTCCATGAATCAGGATAAATTGGAAGGGCTCAAACAGAAGGCAAGGCTGAACACTGACATTTTAGGAATCAGTGAACTAAAATGGACTGGAATGGGTGAATTTAACTCAGATAACCATTTTATCTATTACTGTGGGCAAGAATCCCTTAGAAGAAATGGAGTAGGCCTCATAGTCAATAAAGAGTCCAAATGCAGTACTTCGGTGCAATCTCAAAAACGACAGAATGATCTCTGTTCGTTTCCAAGGCAAATCATTCAATATCACAGTAATCCAAGTCAATGCCCCAACCAGTAATGCTGAATAAGCTGTAATTGAATGGTTCTATGAAGACCTACAAGACCTTCTGGAACTAGCACCCAGAAAAGATGTCCTTTTCCTTATAGGGACTGGAATGCGAAAGTGGGAAGTCAAGCGATACCTGGAGTGACAGGTAAATTTGGCCTTGGAGTACAGAATGAAGCAGGGCAAAGGCTAACCAAGTTTGCCAAGAGACCACACTGGTCATAGCAAACACCGTCTTCCAACAACACAAGAGAAGACTCTACACATGGACATCACTAGTTGGTCAATACTGAAATCAGATTGATTATATTCTTTGCAGCCAAAGATGGAGAAGCTCTATACAGTCAGCAAAAACAAGGCCGGGAGCTGACTGTGGCTCAGATCATGAACTCCTTATTGCCAAATTCAGACTGAAATTGAAGAAAGTAGTGAAAACCACTAGACCATTCAGGTATGACCTAAATCAAATCCCTTATGATTATACAGTGGAAGTGACATATAGATTCAAGGGATTAGATCTGATAGAGTTCCCGAAGAACTACGGATGGAGTTTTGTGACATTGTACAGGAGGCAGTGATCAAGACCATCCCCAAGAAAAATGCAAAAAGGCAAAATGGCTGTCTGAGGAGGGCTTACAAATAACTGTGAAAAGAAGAAGCCGAAAGGCAAAGCAGAAAGGGAAAGATATACCCATTTGAATGCAGAGTTCCAAAGAATAGCAAGAAGAGATAAGAAAGACTTCCTCAGTGATCCATGCAAAGAAATAGAGGAAAACAATAGAATGGGAAAGTCTAGAGATCTCCTCAAGAAAATTAGAGATACCAAGGGAATTTTCATGCAAAGATGGGAACAATAAAGGACAGAAATGGTATCGGCCTAACAGAAGCAGAAGATATTAAGAGGTGGCAAGAATACACAGAAGAACTGTTCAAAAAAAGATCTTCATGACCCAGATAATCACAATAGTGTGATCACTCACCTAGAGCCAGACATCCTGTAATGTGAAGTCAAGTGGGCCTTAGAAAGCATCACTACCAACAAAGCTAGTGGAGTTGATGAAATTCTGGTTGAGCTATTTCAAATCCTTAAAAAGATGCTGTGAAAGTGCTGCACTTAATATGCCAGAAAAATCAGAAAACTCAGCAGTGGCCACAGGACTGGAAAAGATCACTTTTCTTCCCAATCCCAAAGAAAGGCAATGCCAAAGAATGTTCAAACTATTGCACAATTGCACTCATCTCAAACACTAGCAAAGTAGTGCTCAGAATTCTCCATACCAGGCTTCCAAAGTATGTGAACTATGAACTTCCAGATGTTCAACCTGTATTTAGAAAAGGCAGAGGAACCGGAGATCAAATTGCCAACATCTGCTGAATCATTGAAAAAGCAAGAGAGTTCCAGAGAAACATGTACTTCTGCTTTACTGACCACACCAAAGCCTTGACTGTGTGGATCAGAACAAAGTGTGGAAAATTCTTAAAGCGATGGTAACACCAGACCACCTGACGTACCTCTTGAGAAATCTGCAATCTGGTCAAGAAGCAACAGTTAGAACTGGACATGGAACAGACTGGTTCCAAATTGGGAAAGGAGTACGTCAAGGCTGCATATTGTCACCCTGCTTATTTAACTTATATGCAGAGTACATCATGAGAAATGCTGCCTGGATGAAGCACAAGCTGGAATCAAGATTGCCAAGAGAAATATCAATAACCTCAGATATGCAGATGACACCACCCTTATGGCAGAAAGCAAAGAAGAACTAAAAAGCCTCTTGATGAAATTGAGAGAGGAGAATGAACAAGTTGACTTAAAGCTCGACATTCAGAAAACTAAGATCATGGCATCTGGTCCCATAACTTCATGGCAAATAGATGGGGAGACAGTGGAAACAGTGTCAGACTTTATTTTTGGGGGCTCCAAAATTATTGCAGATGTTGATTGCAGCCATGAAATTAAAAGACGCTTGCTCCTTGGAAGAAAAAAATAGTAAAGTGAAATCGCTCATTGTGCCTGACTCTTTGCGACCTATGGGCTGTAGTCTACCAGGCTTCTCTGTCCATGGGATTTTCCAGGCAAGAGTACTTGAGTGGGTTGCTGTTTCCTTCTCCAGGGGATCTTCCCAACCCAGTGATTGATCCCAGGTCTCCCTCATTGTGGCGGATGCTTTACCCTCTGAAACATCAGGGAAGTCCTTGGAAGGAAAGCCATGACAAACCTAGACAGTATCAAAAGCTGAGACACTACTTTGCCAACAGAGCTCCGTCTAGTCAAAGCTATAGTTTGCCAGTAGTCATGAATGGATATGAGAGTTGAACCATAAAGAAAGCCGAGCACCAAAGAACTGATGCTTTGAACTGTGGTGTTGGAGAATACTCTTGAGAGTCCCTTGGTTGGCAAGGAGATCCAACCAGTTCACCCTAAAGGAAATCAGTCCTGAATATTCACTGGAAGGACTGATGCTGAAGCTGAAACTCCAATATTTTGGCCACCTTATGGGAAGAATTTACTCAATGGAAAAGACCCTGATGCTAGGAAAGATTGAACGCAGGAGGTGAAGGGAAAGACATTTCATGCAAAGAGGATGAGATGGTTGGATGGCATCACGGACTCAATGGACATGAGTTTGAGCAAGCTCCCAGAGTTGGTGATGGACAGGGAAGCCTGGTATGCTGCAGTCCTTGGGGTCTGCAAAGAGTTGGACATGACTGAGTGACTGACTTCTTGTGCCAGGTTTAGCCAAGGTGTAAAAAGAATGGCTGCTACATTGCTTCATGAAGATCACCAGGAACAGCTGAGATGCTTGGAAAGGGTGAGAAAGTAGAGACTAGAGCTTGGAAGATTTGTGTGAGAGCTCTGAATGTTCTCTGATTCCAATCATACATGTCTAGTGTCACGAGACAGGGTTCAGTTGGGCTATTTTCAGAATAACCTGTGGCATCTATGGTCATACCACCCTGAATGCGCCCAATCTCGTCTGATCATGGAAGCTAAGCAGGGTTGGGCCTGGTTAGTACTTGGATGGGAGAATAACCTGTGGCTAACATGGGGTCTCTCTCTATCTTTTCCATGGGGGCTGTCAGGAGGGGCAATTGGAGCCTAGCAGAAAAGAGCTAGGATTATCTATGCTTAGGGATTTCCCTGGTGGCTCAGACAGTAACGAATCTGCCTGCAATGCAGGAGACTGGGTTTGATTCCTTGGTTAGGAAGATACCCTGGGGGAGGGCATGGCAACCCACTCCAGTGTTCTTGCTGGAGAATCCCCATGGACAGAGGAGCCTGGCTGGCCACAGTTCATATGGTAACAAAAAGTCGGACTCGACTGAGAACTAAGTACAGCACAGCATGTCTATGCTCAATGTCAAGGAGGGAATAGAAAATGAGCTGCTAGATTATACATCGGGCCCATCAACAGAGCTGCAGATGAAGGGCTCTGGGCAGGGGAGAGAGGTTAGCATGTGATGGTGCTCTGGCCTCATCTTTACCTGAGGAGGAGCATGCATCGGCAGGCAACTGTGGGTGCCAGCTGCTAACAATTCACAGTTGCTCTTATGCTCTGAAGGACCTCCCTGGCTGACAGGAGCCTCCTTGCCCAGAAGTGACTTGTGGTTTATGGCTCCCATCAATCTGGAGGCTGCCCATGGCCACTGACTGAAAAATACAAAAAGTGTAGAAACTCAGCATCTTTGCCTCAAGGCATTAGAGCTGTGCTCCAGGGACCAGGCTGATAATAAACTTCGGCTGAAACAAGCTTTTTACCAAACTCCTTCTGTCTCATCTCATTCTTAGTTGTTTAGAGGTTTCTTTTGAGAGCTCTCCCTTGAAAATCATGTGCGCAAGAATCGCTGTCTCAGGCTCTACATCTAGAGCACCTAACCTACAATAGGGATCTCTGAAGAATCCACAAAAGCATGAGAGAGAAAGTGAGAGAGAGAGAGAGAGAGATGTGGATTGTGTGTTTTGAACACGTGCAGAGTTTACAGAAGTTAGTTTCAGCTTCTGTAGTAGTTAGGGAAGAGCTGTCCGGCCTCCCCCAGCTTGTCACTGCCTCTCAGTTGTCAGGAACCGTGATGGAAACGCAAGGAGGCAGCACCTGACCAAGCTGCTCACGGAGGGAGAGCATTACAAACCTTTCCTTCCTCCAAGACTCCAGTTTTGTCACTGGCCTTGTACCATGGGAGATGAAGCCTTGCCATGAAATCAACATGACCTTTTTATGATCCGAGGTACTGATTGGGGACCCTTGGAAAGTGTAACCAAAAAATCCATGGAGTCTGCCTAAGTTTCCATCTAGGAGTGAGAGGATAACCAACTCACACTGTTAACTTAAGGATGTAGTGAGGAAAAGTGAATCTTGACCATTTGGTTACTTGTTACCCTGGAATAATTGAAAGGATGAAGTCTACTGAACTGTTGGACCCTGACAGATGAAGGCAGACCACTCCCTTTCCTTCTTAAGCAGAGGGTATGAGTGTTCTAATTAGTACTAACATTAATTCTCAGTGAGATATATTCTATCAGACACACAAGTCTCTATGCCTTGGTCATCCTGTCAGACCCAGAGACCTCTGATAGGGAATTCTGTGGGTGTGGGGAGAATGCTTGGGATCTACCCAGCACCCTTCAAGTGTACAATGATGCATTATTAATTATAGTCACTGACAGGGCACTCTTGGTTGCTCTCTTCTTGATAGCAGCTGGATCTTTTCCTTCCTTTCTTATCAGAAGAAATACCCAGACACCTGGAGGAAAGAAAGAGTGGGGAATGCATAACCATGAAGTCCTTGTTTTATGAAAACCTTAGTGAAGGAAACGGGAAGAAAGTTTAGAGCACAGAACTAAGCAGAAGAGAATCACATTTAGAATTGCCTTCAGTCACTGGAAAACCCTTGGTGTGACTGATGCTCTTAGATACATAGAAGCCCAGTTTCATTTTGTGAATTTCTTATGTTCCCCTGTATTTCTGGTTCTAATGCAATATAGAAATAGAGTCAGCATTCCAATCATATACATCATACAGTCATAAATTGACTACCTGAGGACCTTGAACAAGTTAATCTCTCTAAGACTTGATTCTATCATCTATTAAATGGGGAAGAATTACCTAATATCTACAGCAACTAAAATTGTGTCTGACACATGCTAAACATTCAATATTATTGTTGTTATTTAGTCACTGAGTTGCGTCTGACTCTTTTGTGACCCTATGGACTGTAGCCCTCCAGGCTCCTTTGTCTATGGGATTTCCCAGGCAAGAATACTGGAGTGGGTTGCCATTTCCTTATCCTGGGGATCTTTCTGACCCAGGGATTGAACATGCATCTCCAGCGGTTCCTGCATTGGCAGGCGAATTCTCTACCACTGAGCCACCAGGGAAGCCCTGTTATTAGCTTAGATTAAACCCTGGAGTAGTTAACTGAGAAATATTAATAATAATTATTTCATTTATAAGGAAATGCTGGACATCATATTGTCAACAAAATATTCAGTTGACCTAATATTTCAAATTGTGACATTAAATATTCTGAGATTTGTTTCCTTAAATATGATAGCAGTTGACTCGATAAATACAGAATAAATTTGACTGCCTACACTATGTAACACAAAGTTGAGAATTCAATTCTTGTTTTACATTTATAAATATATAATATGTACATATATATATATATATTCCTTCAGTTTAGTCACTCAGTCATGTCTGACTCTTTGCGACCCCATGGACTGCAGCACGCCAGGCCTCCTTGTCCATTACCAACTCCTGGAGTTTACTTAAACTCATGTCCATTGCGGAGAAGGCAATGGCACCCCACCCCAGTACTCTTGCCTGGAAAATCCTGTGGACGGAGGAGCCTGGTAGGCTGCAGTCCATGGGGTCGCTAGGAGTCAGGCACAACTGAGTGACTTCACTTTCACTTTTCACTTTCGTGCATTGGAGAGGGAAATGGCAACCCACTCCAGTGTTCTTGCCTGGAGAATCCCAGGGACAGAGGAGCCTGGTGGGCTGCCATCTATGGGGTTGCACAGAGTCGGACAAGACTGAAGCGACTTAGCAGCAGCAGCATGTCCATTGAGTCGGTGGTGCCATCCAACCATCTCATCCTCTGTCATCCCCTTCTCCTCCCACCTTCAATCTTTCCCAGCATCAGGGTCTTTTCCAGTGAGTCAGTTCTTCACATCTTGTGGCCAAAGTATTAGAGTTTCAGCTTCAGCATCAGTCCTTCCAATGAATTCAGCACTGAGTTCCTTTAGGATGGACTGGTTGGATCTCCTTGCAGTCCAAGGGACTCTCAAGTCTTCTCTAACAACGCAGTTCAAAAGCATCAGTTCTTTGGTGCTCAACATTCTTTATGGTCCAACTCTCACATCCATACACGACTACAGGAAAAATCATAGCTTTGACTAGATGGACCTTTGTTGGCAAATTTGTGAATTTGTCTCTGCTTTCTAATATGCTGTCTAGGTTGGTCATAACTTTTCTTCCAAGGAATGAGCATCTTAACTTCATGGCTGCAGTCTCCATCTGCAATGATTTTGGGGCCCCCAAAAATAAAGTCTATCATTATTTCCACTGTTTCCCCATCTATTTGCCATGAAGTGATGGGACCAGATGCCATGATCTTAGTTTTCTGAATGTTGAGTTTGAAGACAATTTTTTCACTCTCTTTCACTTTCATCAACAGGCTTTTTAGTTCTTCTTTGCTTTCTGCCATAAGGGTGGTGTCATCTGCATGTCTGAGGTTATTGATATTTCTCTTGGCAATCTTGATTCCAGCTTGTGCTTCACCCAGCTCAGCATTTCTCATGATGTACTCTGCATATAAGTTAAATAAGCAGGGTGACAATATACAGCCTTGACATACTCCTTTCCTGATTTGGAACCAGTCTGTTGTTCCATTTCCAGTTTTAGCGGTTACTTCTGACCTGCATACAGATTTCTTAAGATGGAGGTCAGATGGTCTGGTATTCCCATCTCTTGAAGAATTTTCCACAGTTTC
Organism: Cervus canadensis; assembly: GCF_019320065.1. Taxonomy (NCBI): domain Eukaryota; kingdom Metazoa; phylum Chordata; class Mammalia; order Artiodactyla; family Cervidae; genus Cervus; species Cervus canadensis. Next base: position 19,333,785 of record NC_057395.1, on the reverse strand, counting down.
TTGTGAGCCACACAGTGAAAGGCTTTGGCGTGGTCAGTAAAGCAGAAGCACGTGTTTCTCTGGAACTCTCTTGCTTTTCCAATGATCCAACGGATGTTGGCAATTTGATCTGGTTCCTCTGCCTTTTCTAAATCCACCTTGAACATCTTGAGGTTCACAGCTTACTATATAGAAGGTTAATATTTATTGGCATCAAAGGATGTTTCATCTTAACAGGAGTCAGATTTGAAGTCTCATGCTAGATTTTTGATACTTCTTTCGTTTTCCCTCGGAAAATCTAGCAATTCTGCATGAGTCACCAACATCTATGATTGGGATGCATTATGAGAAATGATTAATAGGGAAGCCTTGAGATGTGGATCCAGATTCTCCAACTCCTTGAGCAGAATCTCTTCATAAGGCCAGGACCTGACCATGTCAAGAATAACTTATCATTTCTCTAACTTTATACATAATTCTGAATGTTTAAGAGCAAAACATACTTGAGTTTACTCCTACCAGTCATTAGCTGTGTGATTGTGGACAGTGTCAGTTTTCTCATCCATAAAATGGGAATAGCAGTGTCTAGTCTATAGGACAGTTATGAAAATTAAAAGGGTAATACATATAGAACAATTGGTCCTGAATCGCATATGGTGGGACTAGGGTAGTTATTGTTGGAATTATCTAATTCAAAACATTTTCATTTTAAAAGGGAATGACTAAATACCATTTGAGATTTGCCAAAGGGTGGGAGAGCTATTTAATATCCAAGTAATGATATCACTGATAATTTCTAAGTTGAGGTCATTCCATAATTTTCAGTACCAGGGATCTTTGAGGGAATGTAGAGCTAGCTCTTTCATAAGTATTTTCATCCTTTCATCTATGCTTTCAAAAATATTTTTGGAGCACCTAGTATTGTTGATAAATCCCAGGTTTACCTCTTAATGTTATCTTGTACTTAAACTTATTTGGTTCTGTACTGCCTGTACTTCAGTAATTTCTAAAATAGAGAATTGTGGAGCATAAATACATGTATCCATTTTCAATTATGTTGCTATGTCCTCACAATACTGTTAACAAAATCATAAACTTTTCACCATAACAGTGACTTAACAGGATGAACATGTGCCAAGACAGAAGTTGAAGTTTTAGTGATTTTTGAACCATTGTTTTATTTTTTTCCACAATCACCATTAGGAAATCATGTGAGTGTCATGGTAAAAATAAGTCACTAAGATTAGAGTGGAGAATTCATTTTTTAATCGTAAAAATAGCCATATTGACCTGGATGTTTATGTAGAGTTTAAATAAAATTGTCTAACTTTTAAAGTTCCTTACTTTATTAAATGCTGTGTTAACATGCTGCCAAACCTCTGAATTCTCCTTGGTCAGCCAATGCCAATGCTGAGACTTTGTGTGTTGGCAATTGAACTGTGTGTCAGTTTGCTATTGCCTCAGTAATGCTGTGTAACAAGCTACCCCAAAACTCAGGGCTTAAAACAACTACTTGTTGCTTCTTGGAGTCAAAATGTGGTGGTCCTGCTGATTTGAGCATGTCTTAAAAGCATACATGAAAGTGTCTGTAGTCAGCTGTAGGTTAGCTCTTAACATGTGGTGTCATTGAACTTGGCTAGGCATTCATATGGCCTAGCCTGACACTTTTCTTGGTACCACACCAGTGATAAAATTTACATGTATTTTGAGTCAACGTAGGGTTAAATTGAAAATAATCTTTAGGGTTGTGGCCAGAATGATTGGTGAACAATTTACCAAAAACAACTGTTTCTTCTTAATGAAAATCAAATGCTAATGGGGATTTTTCAAAACGCTGTGCACCAAATTCACATACTCAGAGTGCTGGTGTCTGCTAGCAGATCTCCTCTTAAAGTCATCTTTCTAGCCACATTGCATTTGACTTATTCATTCTTTCTTTTTCCTCCCTTTTACTTGGTGAAATACACACTATATGTCCTTTCTTAAATACCTCTTTTGTTCAAAAATATTTTTTCAGGAATTTGAAAAGTTCAATAGAAGGGAAAAGTGTTAGCACACTTAGACTCCAAAAAAGTTTGACAATGATTATGACATAATGGTGGATATGGTGGATATGACATAAATTGGCTTGAAAATCTCCAAGATTGTTGATACTGGCTAATAATTTGGGGGTCTTTGGACACAATTGTCCACATGTATTTTCCCTCATTAAATGAAGATGCATTGAAATATATGTTTAGATCAAGCAATAGATTGATTAATCTGGGGAAAAACAAGAGAATGGAATTTTGCAAAGAAAACCTTGGATTGAGAATTATTAAGCTTAAGATTTTAAAATTCTTTTTCCTTGAATCTGCTCTCTGGTGTGTGCTAATCTTGATGTCTATGATTAAAACCCAACGTTGCTCTTCTTCTTTTTGAGAGTGAAGACTGGTGGATCTAGATTTTTGTTTCTTTGTCAATAATGTTTGGAATGTCATCTGTTTTTGGATGAAATGCCTCAGTCATTTAAAATTTATAGAACTGCTGTTACATAACTGACTTCAGTCTCATCTTGTACCACTTCTGCTGATAGAGCAAAACAAACCTACGCAAATATGGAAGAAATTATCCACAGCGGACACCAACCCCTGTGCACACAATAGAATGCATTGTTGTGTCTAAACTCAAAATGAGAATACTGAACATTCTTCAGTCAGGACCGTGTGTTACTTGCCATGCCATTGTGTATTGTTTGCTATTTAAAATTTTTTCTTTACAATAAGTTTCACTGAAGGTGGTAGGAATCATTCCCTTTGAAGCTTCAGTTTGCCTAGAAGAAATGTCAGAAAAAAAAAAAAAAAAAGCGAGAGAGAGAGAGATGGAAATAATAACATTCTGGCTAACTCCCATTTCCCCCCTGGGATTTGGTCTAATCTCCTCATCATTTTTTGTTGATTGTATAACATTAACATTTAAGGCATTCAATAGCAGGTTATATGATTGAAATTTCTGGCCATCTGTTGCATATATCTTGAACTTTCATGAAGATTTTGTTACAGCCCTCCCCCAGTATAATCACAAAATCACATTGTTTTATTGCCACCCTTGAGAGAATTAACCATGTTCTAAAATTAATTAAAACTTGAAAATTAGGTTAAATTATTTTAAAGAAAACAATGCATATTACCTTAAAGTATGGTTAGTCCTTGTTTCTACATTGTTATTACTTTCTGACTCATTTGATCTAAGGTAGAGACATTTCTGCATAAGATTATTTAAGAACTATAGCATATAAAATAGCTGGGGCATAAGAGAGCTTGGCTTATGAATTGTTTGATTAATAGAAAAAGAGGCAGGGCAGAGTGTCTTGTATTGAAAGAAAGTTGTCCTTAAAAGTGTAAAATTAGAGCTTGAAAGCCTTGGACTCAAAGGACAGAAATAAAACTAATATTAATATAGGTGTATGGGCTTAGGTAGATCTTCCCTGGTGGCTCAGATGGTGAAGAATCTGCCTGCAATACAGGAGACCTGGGTTTGATCCCTGGGTTAGGAAGATCCTCTGGAGAAGGGAATGGCAGTCCACTCCAGTATTCTCGCCTGGAGAATCCCATGGACAGAGGAGCCTGGCAGGCTACAGTTTGTGGGGTCACAACGAGTCTGACACGACTGAGTGGCTAACGCTGCTGCCGCTGCCATGGGCTTACATATCCTACAACCCAGTTACATAACAGGGGGGGAAATGAGGTGACTCTGGTATAACATCTTATAAAAGAAGAAGTGCAGTTATATAATTAGTCTACATTTATCAAGGAGCCCATTCCACCTACCTAAGCTCTGAAGATGGAGGAGGTGGATAGGGAAGGACTTCTAAGGAACGATGACTAAGAACAGTTTGTTATGTGCATTAGTTTCACCCTTTCAAACTTTTTTTTTGGTATCCTGCATAATATCACTCAGTTGCCTGGTGATCTACAGTTTTATTCTTCAAAGTCCTTGATCAAGACAGTCTTTGAAACAAAAAAAATGAGCTCAGTGATTTGAGAAACAGCCAATACTTGCCCTTTAAGATCTGAGTCTCAGGAAGAAAAGCAGGAATCTCTACCTGATAATGTATTTTACTTGGATAGATTGACTTTCTGTATTGGGGAGGAGAGGTGCTAGGCATATGGAGAGCACATTATTGTGTGTTGGGGTTTGTGAGCTAGAAAATTGGGCTAATATATTATTAGCACAGTTAAAAGTAATGCAGGTAATGGCATATGTTTTGTTAGTCAAACAGCATCTTGGGCAGATAGAGGAGAGGAGAAAAAGGAAGATGATAATAAGAGGCTTTATTATAGGAATCAACGGTCCTGGTTCTAAAGGGCAATTGGTACAGCAGAATCATTCCAACCACCATGCTTATAGTTCTCCTAATAAGACTTTTCTCTCTCCTGTGCTATTAAATTGGAAACAACAGTAATTCCTGATGAAGATATGTTTTCCTAATAGTCCTTGAGTACTCTCAAATTGGAAAAATCTGAACCACTTTCCAGATTTTTTTCTACTATTTTCTCCAAAGTTAGAGTTTGTTGACAGTGATGAACCATCTAGAAATATGTCCTGATACCATTTCTGTCAGATACCAGGAGTTTTGTTTGCCTCGTATTTTGGGTGGCAACTTTTAGTTTAAGAAATTAAAAATTAAAGTGTCTGATGAATTAAATGTAATTGCTGAGATTGACAGCATTGTAATTCATACATAACCATTTTGCTACCTTCTGCATTTGTACTCCTCTGAATGCCAAACATCTGGTGATGAAGATACAATGCATCGGTGACTTCCTGTTTTCAAGGGAATTATTCACTCAGTGATAGAATTTTGAAACTCAAAGGAGAACAAATAAGAGTTAATCAGTGACAATAAACACTTAAAAACAGTTCCTGAGACCAGCTAAAGAGGTAGTAATAAATAGAAAATAAAGATGATCAAATAGGTAAGAAAAATTGCCTCAATTTCTGCCCTTTAGAAATTACCATCATTAATGTTGGATCAACAAAATTTTAACAAGGGAGGTTGGCAAATAACCAAATTTGTATTTAAAGATATTTGGTGGGTAATACAATCATTTCATAGTATTTATCTCTCATTTTATGACTTGGCTTTTTATTTCATTAATATTAATGAACAGCTACTTACTTTTGGCTCCAATGGACTTCAAACTGAATGTCTCAGAAATTGAAACTGGCAAGAATGAATTGATTTTTAAACTCATTTCTGGTTGTTAATTTGACTCATTTCAAAATGGGGACTATATTTTCCATATATGCCATTTGGCAACAGTAATTTCACAGTGGAAAATAAACTACCAACTTGGTGGTAATGTAGGGGGAGGCCCTGCATCAGTGAAATGCTCCCACTTTGCTGCTTCAAAGCATGCAGACTGAGAATGTTGTTGTTGTTGAGTCGCTAAGTCACGTCCGACTCTTTTCTGAGCCCGTGGACTGTAGCTTGTCAGGTCCTCTGTGCATGGGATCTCCTTGGCAAGAATACTGAAATGCGTTGCCATTTCCCTCTCCAGGGGATCTCCCTGACCCAGGGTTCAAGCCCTCGTCTCCTACATTGTCTGGCGGATTCTTTACCACTGAGCCACCTGGGAAGCCCTAAGAGTGTTTATAAGCAGGCAAACTGCCCGGTGGCTGAACCGAGGCAAAGAATTGCCTCCCATGTGCTCCCTTCTATGTGAATTTTTCAAAGCTCCTTCAAAATATTGGATTTTAGGAATATTAAAATTTTCCATTTATTTCATGAATTTGATTTTCAGTAGATTTCAAAGTTATTAGTTTTCTACATTGATTCATTTAAAACAATAGAGTAAGATAATAAATTGTTCCTAAAATGATGTGGTATAAACCCCATGGGGTGAGACAGATCTGGGTTCTGACGTCACCTCTTCTGTATAAGATGTGCTTGGACAGACCTGTTTCCTGATCTCTGACATTCAGATGGCAACAGTTCAAGGGGTAGCAACATAGAAGATGTAAAGATATCTCCATTTATAAACACTGTTGAAAGTGATAGAAAAGGAAATACAGGACAAAAAATCCTATATTAATAGATGTGATGAATGAAGACAGGAGAAACTGATTGAGATTTTTAATATAAAAACTTAGTTTAGATGATAAAGAGCCAGCATTAACAACTTTCCACAATAACCTCAGATACTCAGATGACACCACCCTTATGGCTTAAAGCGAATAACTAAAGAGGCTCTTGATGCAAGTGAAAGAGGAGAGTGAACAAGTTGGCTTAAAACTCAACATTCAGAAAACTAAGATCTTGATATCCGGTCCCATCACTTTAGGGCAAATAGATGGGGACATAATGGAAACAGTGAGAGACTTTATTTTTTGGGCTCCAAAATCACTACAGATGGTGATTGCAGCCATGAAGTTAAAAGACACTTGCTCCTTGGAAGAAAAGCTATGACCAATCTAGACAGCATATTAAAAAACAGAGACATTACTTCACCAACAAAGGTCCATCTAGCCAAACCTATGGTTTTTCCAGTAGTCATGTATGGATGTGAGAGTTGGACTATAAAGAAAGCTGAGCGCCAAAAAATTGATGCTTTTGAACTGTGGTGTTGGAGAAGACTCTTGAGAGTCCCTTGGACTGCAAGGAAATCCACCCAGTCCATCCTAAAGGAGATCAGTCCTGAATATTCACTGGAAGGACTGATGCTGAAGGTGAAACTCCAATACTTTGGCCACCTGATGTGAAGAACTGACTCACTGAAAAATATTGTGATGCTGGGAAAAATTGAAGGTTGGAGGAGAAGGGGATGACAGGGGATGAGATGGTTGGATGGCATCACCAACATGATGGACATGAGTTTGAGTAAGCTCCAGGAGTTGGTGATGGACAGGGAAGCCTGGCGTGCTGCAATTCATGGGGTCACAAAGAGTCAGGCATGACTGAGCGACTGAACTGATATTTACTTTCAGTCTTTTTTTAAAACATGGCATTATTTTTGTATTGCACACACATATATTCATGTATTTATATATGTATATGTATGTCAGATAATAAAATATGACAAAAATAAAATTTTAAAAAATCACCTGAAATCCTTACACCCAGAAATAGCCATCATTAACATTACATTAATGTCATTCCACATATACTTCTAAGCATATATATATATATATATATACACGTATAATACATATATACATATATATACATATATATGTATAATACAGCTTTAAGGATTAAAAATAGTTGTATAAAAATAGGATCATCTTGCTCTTTGGTCTCGGCGGCAGAAGCAAGATGATGAAGGGAACGTCGTTGTTTGGAAAGCGTCGGAATAAGACGCACACGCTGTGCCGGCCCTGTGGCTCGAAGGCTTACCACCTTCAGAAGTCGACCTGTGGCAAGTGTGGCTGCCCTGCCAAGCGAAAGAGAAAGTATAATTGGAGTGCTAAAGCTAAAAGACAAGATACCACTGGGACTGGTCGAATGAGGGACCTAAAAATTGTATACCGCAGATTCAGGCATGGATTCCGTGAAGGAACAACAGCTAAACCCACCCAGCTAAACCCCTTCCACTTCATCCTAAGGATTTCAACAATTAGTCACACGATAAATGTTCTGGCTTAAAAAAAAAAAAGATCATTTTGAAGAAACTGTTTTAACATGGAGTCTTAAAATTTCGATCTGAATGCCTGTCTGTGAAGCATGAAAACATTACCCCCCAGCGTGTCTCCCCCTTTCCACCTGGCCCCATGTCTCCGCATTTGTTACTTGTGTCATGTGTAAGCAATTAAAAAAATTAAAAACAATTAAAAAAATCAGATTTAAAAAAAATCACATTGTCCTAGAACTATAATTTCCATGTTTGATTAGTTTTAACCCTATATTTCAATGAAATCAATATTCTCCATCCATCATTCACCATGGCCTTGCATTTCTAAGCTGTTTACTGTCCTCTCTAAACTGGCTCTGTTTCATGGTCAAAGTCTATGTAAAGATATTTTTCAGAAGGGTTCAGAAGTGGGTGTGTTTCATGAGGGCTTCCATTTTTGCCAGTGTCACTGTTTTATGTTAAACTACACCTTGATGCAAAATTCTTGGGTCACGTTTGTAGCCATCGTTCCAGCATCTTCTAGCATTAGATGTTGCCTGGCAAAAAGTCTAAAGAGAACCTGATCTTCACCAGCAAAAGGATCCAGTATTTGTTTTTGATGCCCAGATGTTTTAAACATTCTTTTCGTTATTTACCTCTAGCCTGGGATATTTTGCATAGTTTCTTTGCTCTTTTCTTGCTTGAATGGTCCTGTTCAGACATTCTGTTTTTTTTCTCTAATGAAGTATTGGTGACATCTGAACTTCTTCCTTTATCTGAGACCAGAGTGTTTTCCTGTCACAGCCTATGGTTTGAGAGCTGAGAGTTCTGAGTTCTTTCTGTTTTTCTTCAAAAAGAAGGCTGGAGGGAGTACTGATGGGCCTGTACATTCCTTCTTTGAATTCTGGGGTTTATTTTCCCTTCTGACATTTTGGTAAATGTCCTGTATCAAGGACAAGGGGTGCCTCCCTTTCCTATAGGCAGACATCTTCAGTCTTGAGATAACTTTCTCAATTCATTCTGCAACACTGGATGGATTCCTCCCTTATTTCAGAGAGAATCATTCTCTATCATGTTCCTCACCCAGAGGCATGTCTGTATTTCTCAGACAAGGGAAACTGTAAGGAAAATTTATCCAGCCTATTTCTTTCTTGATTTGTGGGTATGGGCATGAATTCTCAGTCAGCTTGGACTCCACCGCCGGCTTGTGGGAGGGGTTGGTGTTTGAAGTTTCCCAGTGACTCACAGCAATGCTCTGCACCAGAAGTTTCTCTTCTTTTCTTAGCCGTTTGAGCTATTGCAGTGGGTCAAGCTTCATTTCTTGTTTATTTGCTTTGGTTGTATTTTGTGTTTATCTGTTTTTGCTCTTTTTAAAAAATGTGTTCTGCAAAGCAGCTTTCATCCTTCATCTTAACCTGAAAATCAGTAGAGGATTTTGACCTAAGCCCAGAAAGCTGCTGCTCTGGCCTTTGAAGGTGGTGTGTTGTCCCTGTGGGGAGGCTGCCTGGAAGAGTCGAGTCTCCTGTGTAAGCTCAGCTTCTGAGAAGGATGTTTAACTGAACAGCCTCTTTCATATTTTTACTCTTAGCTCTTGCCAGTGTCAAGGGTCTTGTATCTTTCCCAATTTTTTTTTTTTTTTTTATTGCTGTTACCACTAAGAAGCTGGATAAGAAAGAAAATTCATTCCTCCTTGACTTTTCTGTGGTTGGAAATTCTTATTTTTTCCTCATGATTTATTTTTCTTTGCTGTGAGATTCATAAACCTAAAGGGAGATGGTAAGCAGTCAGATAAGACACATTATCAAGACTGTTTAAAACTCCAGCATCTTTAATGCTTTGAAAGCAAAACTTTAAAAAAGTAGCTAAAATGAAGTATATCTAAAATTGGAAGATCTTTTTCTTTCTGAAATATATTCTGCAGTAATTCTCACTGATTTGAAAGGCAGAATGACATTGGATTAGTATCTCCAAGTGAAGAGCTAGGACTTTCTGTACTTTCAAATGCTAATTGATTTTTTTTTTTTTAATCCCTGAGTATCCATCTTGTTCACCTGTGAGAATAACAGGGTATAGTTAGATTTTCTTCTTTTCACTCTGGGTAGAGTGCTGCTTTGGAGGAGGCAATGGCAACCCACTCCCATACTCTTGCCTGGAAAATCCCATGGATGGAGGAGCCTGGTAGGCTGCAGTCCATGGGGTCGTGAGGAGTTGGACACGACTGAGCGACTTCACTTTCACTTTTCACTTTCATGCATTGGAGAAGGCAGTGGCAACCCACTGTAGCACTCTTGCCTGGAGAATCCCAGGGACGAGCCTGGTGGGTCTCTGGGGTCTTGGCAGCAGCAGCCGCAGCAGAGCGCTGCTTGAGAAACCTGCCTCATACTGCAGCTATGAGACTGAAGTGAGCAAATACATAGGAAGCACTTGGTAAGTGCTTGATGAGTATTATCTGCAGCAGCAAAAACTGAAGTTTCCTCATTTGGCTTTGTTATAATAAAAAACATTCTCTTTGAGGAGTTTTGGCTTTCAATGAGATTTTGCATAATATTTAAAGTGTAAGCTCTATAGGTTTTCCATTTGAACTTTTGTCTGGAAATTTTGGTTTCACTGGTTAAAACGTGATGTAAGTAAAGTCAATGGATTCTGTTGGGGACGGACCTCAGATGCACTTTTTATCAATACAGTGGTTCCCAGGAACAGGTTTAGTTTTCTCAACCTGTGTCCAGGCCCAGGGCAGTAAGGAAATCCCATATGTGACCATACACCCATGGCCCTTCCATGAAAGGTCCCTAGAGTTAAGAATCTGGATTGCTATATCCTTGACTTGATCTCAGTCTCACTTAAGCATAGCTCACTGTTCATTATGTTGCATTTCTCCAAGAGGTTTATTCCCTTTGCGCACACGGAAATTATACATGGAGTCATTTTTTTATGAGGATGCCATTGTACTTAGCTACATAAAATGAGAAGGTATTTTGAGTGTTGTCTTCCCTGGTTTAGGGAGATCCCCTGAAGAAGGAAATGGCAACCCACTCTAATATTCTTACCTAGGAAATCCCAGGACAGAGGAGCCTGGGCGGGGGGTCACAGAAGAATTAGACATGATTTAGTGACTAAACAACAAAATTCTGAGTGCAGCATCTTAAATCTGGATTATTTTAAGTGAATGACTGTTTTACTTGATTTGCTGTGAATTTGCAGAGATGAAAGTGACGGTGTTACAGCGGCACTCAGTATGATGAATCTCTCAAGCCCCGTGTTGCGTACAGAGAACTCTCCAGGACATAATGCATAACATTAAATGTACATAAGTCTTTTTATATCAGTGACAAAATGGGCAAAGCCAAACTATAGAGTGTAGGGGTGTGAGTGAAGTGACGAGTGTAATGCAGGCTCTGCAGTAATCAGAGAAGCAAGCAGGGTGGAGGCTGTCCTTTGTGAGGGAGAAGGGTCAGGACAAACGAGGGTCCTCTGAGGTCTGGTGGTGCTCCGTTTCTTTAGGCATTCACTTTATAAAGTTTTTTTATTTCCATTTATTTTTATTACTTGGAGGCTAATTACTTTACAATATTATAGTGGTTTTTGCCATACATTGACATGAATCAGCCATGGATTTGCATGTGTTCCCCATCCCGATCCCCCCTCCCACATCCCTCTCTACCCCATCCCTCTGGGTCTTCCCAGTGCACCAGGCCCGAGCACTTGTCTCATGCATCTAGCCTGGGCTGGTGATCTGTTTCCCCATAGATAATAGACATGTTTTGATGCTGTTCTCTGGAAACATCCCACCCTCGCCTTTTCCCACAGAGTCTAAAAGTCTGTTCTGTACATCTGTGTCTCTTTTTCTGTTTTGCATATAGGGTTATCGTTACCATCTTTCTAAATTCCATATTAATGCATTAGTATACTGTATTGGTCTTTATCTTTCTGGCTTACTTCACTCTGTATAATGGGCTCCAGTTTCATCCATCTCATTAGAACTGATTCAAATGAATTCTTTTTAATGGCTAAGTAATATTCCATGGTGTATATGTACCACAGTTTCCTTATCCATTCGTCTGCTGATGGACATCTAGGTTGCTTCCATGTCCTGGCTATTATAAACAGTGCTGCGATGAACATTGGGGTGCACGTGTCTCTTTCAGATCTGGTTTCCTCGGTGTGTATGCCCAGAAGTGGGATTGCTGGGTCATATGGCATATCATATGGCCTCTTACACTGTTGGTGGGAATGCAAATTAGTACAGCTGCTATGAAGAACAGTGTGGAGATTTCTTAAAAAACTTTATAAAGTTTTAAGTGTGCATTTTGAATCCAGTTTTCTGTGTATGTTATATATCACAATGATTTTTTTTAAAATAATAAAAGCGGTTATGTGGTAAAGATAGTAGTGGAAGAACTGGATGGAGTGAGTATGAATTTCTTAATTTTATGCCATTCTATTTAATATTTTAGCTGTGTGATTATTACATTTAATTTTTAAAAATTTAAATAGTATATCAATAAGCTATCAATAACCTGAATTAGATAACTGCAAAAAAAATTCTTGACTTTACATATTCAATCTCTATCACTTTCCAGAAAATATAAAGACTTGTGCAAATATTAAAAAAATATGTATCTCAACTATAAATATTAAATTTTATTTCTCTTCAGAATCAAACTTTCTGTATTAAGTTCCCCTTGGAAACCCTTTTTGACCTAGGTCATTGAACACTAGGTATTTAATTATTACAAATAAAAAAAACTTTGAAGGAAGATGGATTTCTTTGTTTCTTTTTTAGACTGAACACTGTTTGGCCAGGGCCTAAACCAGAGTAGCAGTTCTCCCCACAGAGAGGCCTCAAAGCAAACCAAATTGACTTCTTTGTTTGGATCACACCTTAAAGTTCTAAAAAAAAGTCATTTTCCCCACTGAAAATGTCTCATTTTGCAGTAAGATGGCATTGAAAGTTGAATTAAAAAATCAGGGTAAACAATGTTAGCATGTTTCTTTTGAAAATATATGTTTAGCACTGAAAACAACATCCTGTTAGAAATCTACAGAACAGCTTATCAAGGACAGTCAGTTTAAGAAGAGGTGCGGTACTTGAGGAAACTCAGGGGTTATGTGTAGGCATCCATTCTTAAAATCACTGGGACTTTTTATTTATGTTTTTAAAAAAGTCATCTAAGTAAACCTAGGACTTTTTTTTTCTTTTTTAAGTGTAGTTGATTTACAGTGTTTCAGGTAAAATGATTCAGTTTTGTATGTATATATATTCTTTGTCGGATTCTTTTCCATTATAGATTATTACAAGACATTGAATGTCATTCCCCGTGCTATGCAGTAGGTCCTTATTGTTTATCTATTATATATATATAGAAGTACGTGTCTATTAACCCCAAACTCCTAGTTTAGCCCCTCCTCCTCTTCCTCTCTGGTAACCATAAGTTTGTTTTCTCTGTAGGAATCTTTTAAAAGCAGTTTCTTTCTGTTTTTTTCCCGTGCTATGTGTTTGATTAAATTATTTTTGAAAATCATTTTGTTGTAGACACCATGAATTCTACTCAGTAAATAATTCCACAGCAAAGATCAGATTTTTAAAAGTGCGTGTGAAGTGATGGTGTTTGTTTACTGGATAACTTTAAACTGTCAGACTCATTTTACCAATCAGTCTTCACACATCAAAAATTAAATATCTACACAGAGATTTGAATTAGGTAGCCCTTCTTTTTTCCCCTTACTTCATTTCCAAATTGACTTTGTGTCTTTGGCCTTAAAAATTCTCAAAAATATAGGTAGAATTTGGATGAAGATATTGCCTGCTGTTATTTTCTTTTGTTTGGGTTTTTTTTTGTTTTTTGTATGGTTGTTTTCAATTGTTCCCTTTTACTTTTGTCCTATTTTTCTTTTATGTTAACAAATAGTAACTGATGTGCTTATCTCCATTCAGAGCACTCCCTCTTATCCTTTACCATTCTGATTGTGGAAGGTATTGCATATATTTTACTGTAACAGGCAGTACTCTACATGCTGCTTACTTAGAAATTCAGAATTTAGAGATGTTTGATTTTTCACTTTTTTGTGTGTGTTTTCCTTGTATGTTTGTTGTACAGCCACTAACTATTTTCATTAAAAAGAAAATTTTAGGTAAACTATCATAGTAAAATCTAACCTGGAAGTTTTAAAAAGCCATTTAACAATTCTGTGTTCAAATGCTCAGGTTTTCATTTCATATTTAATACCTTGTAACTATTATGTACATTGGTTTGCATTTGATGTGGGTTGCTGTGATCTCCTATCAATGTATCATTTTGTATGCAGCAGTTTCTCTGGCAGCGTAGATAATACCTACTGTGGGAATCAGCCGTATGTCAAGCATTAATGTTGTCCTTCCTGCTGTTTTTAGTTATAATAAAAGGGGGAAGAGGATAAAGATGAAACATAAACAATCTAAAGTGTGTAAATCATGCTCTCTCCCTTATGATCCTAATCTTGGTTTTTATTGCCTCTTTTGGGGACAAGGTTTTATTTATATATCCAGGCTATTTGACCTAGGTCAGTATTCTTGCCTGGAGAATCCCAGGGGCGGGAGCCTGGGGGCTGCCGTCTATGGGGTCGCAGAGAGTCGGACACAGCTGACGTGACTTAGCAGCAGCAGCAACAGCGATGTTGGGTAAGAGAGCTTTTTGACTCTCAGCTTTAAAGTCATCTGATATTTTAAATTTGCATTGAGAGACAATCAAGAAATATAACTCATATTCTCTTTTCCTTTCTTCATCAGGAAGCTATTTTGTCAACTCTTTGTTCATATTTTTGGTTATCAATGAAATAACCTTTATTTTCTGCGATATCCAGCGAAGAAAATGACAGCAGCGATGTAGAGGGAGGCTGTAGATAGATTTTATCACCTCAAATCTACTTGTTTAAAAGATAAAGTAAGGGAAAATAATCTATCAAAAGTTTATAATTTGCTTTATTTTTTGAATGTGTGCATCCAAGTTGTCAGACAAGCTGTTTTCAATTAAACCGCCATTTCTCTTTATTTTCATACTGTTTTTTCTCCCATAAAATTAATAAGGTTTTATGGTAGAAATTTTGAGAAGTGTGAATATTGGTTAGAATATCATCTAGTTACTGTAAGAAAGATTCAAGTGTCTTATGATTAGAGTTTATTTCTGTCCCACATTACTCTGAGATAGCCAGTCAGGAGCTGATGTGGTGCCCTGTGGGTCCGAGGACCTGGACTCCTTCCATGTGTTATGTTGCCCTCCTCAAACATTGCTTTTGCCTCATGATCTCATCTGGCTGCTTCCACTCCAGCCTCCACAGTTACCTTTCAGTGAGGAACAGAATAGAGAGAAGAATATTCTGGACATTCTTAGAAATCTTATACATCGCTTCCATGTAAATTTCGTTAGTATATGCTCAGTCACACAACAGAAACTGGAAAATTTAGTCTTAATTTCAGATAGTCATGTATTTAGGTACAATTAGTGGTTCTGTTACTATGGGAACAGCTGGTGATCTTTGCCACCATACTTAAAAGTATAAAGAAGAGAATAAATATCTCTCATAAACTCACCACCTAAAGATAACCTTGCCTTTAACTTTTGAAACATTTCCTTTCATTACTTTAATGGATTCAATATTATAAAACAGAATTGTACTACATGTTAAAATATGTTGTGTTCATTTTTTTTGTAATAGCTTACTGTGAACACCTCTCCCCAAATTTAATGAACTTTACTATATTCTCTTAATGACTGCGTGATATTTACATACAGATATGATAAATATATATCATATATTTAAATAAAGTCACACTTTTGAATATTTATATTTTTAAGTCATACATTTATAAATCTTTTTATGTCAAAATCATTAACTTAGAGATGAAATGACCATTTAAAAATTATTAATAATTTCAGACTTGTGAAACAAAGTTAGACTCTCACAGTTATATCTAAGAGTACATCTTGCGCCAAGTGTTTCCTACTACTAACTAGTATAATTTTTTTAAGATTGAAAGTTAATAAGTGATCTCTTATTATTGTTTTAATTTCAACTTCCTTGATAGTGAACAACACTGAACCTTTAAAAAATTTTCTTGGTAATTTGAGAATATAGTTTAAATTTCCTCTTTATGGCCCATATCTCTTTTCATACTTATTAAATTATGAAAGTTCTTTGTATAATAAAGATATTAACATGTCTTTAATTATGTTCAAATAATTTCCCAGTTTCAGTTACTCTTTTGTTTCAAGTATTTATATTCTTTGAAATGTGTTTTGTTACCATATTTGCAAGTCTTTATTCACATTTAGTAAGCAACTGATAAATGTTTATTTAGAAATAATGCCATTTGCAGGAACATTGGGGACCTGAGATTATCATACTAGGCAAAGTAAGTCAGAAAGAGAAATACAAATACCATATATTACTTATATGTGAAATCTAAAATACAATGTGAATCACCGTGTCTGTGGAAAAAAAAAAAAAAAAACAGACTCACAGGTACAGAGAACAGACTTGTGTTTGTCAAAGTGAAGGGGTGGTGGGGAAGGGAAGGGTTAGGAGCTTGGAATTAGCAGATGTAAACTAGTATGTATAGGATGGATAAAAAGCAAGTTCCTACTCTATAGCTCAGGGAACTATATTCAATATCCTATGATAAACCACAATGGAGAAGAATATGAAAAAGAATACATATATATTGTATATATATGAATAATATATGTATAATATATATATATGTGAAAGTTGCTCAGTCGTGTCTGACTCTTGGTGACCCCACGGACTATATAGTCCATGGAATTCTCCAGACCAGAATACGAGTGGGTAGCCCTTCCTTTCTTCAGGGGATCAAACCCAGGATTAATCTGCCTGCAAGGTACAAGATCTGGATTTGATCCCTGGGTCGGGAAAATCCCCTGGAGAAGGGAAGTATTCTGGCCTGGAGAGTCCCCTGGACAGAGGAGCCTGGTGGGCTATAGTCCATGGGGTCACAGAGAGTCAGACATGACTGAGCAATTAACACTACAATATATACATATATATATACACACACACACATATATATATGTATGTATGTATAACTGCGCCACTTTGGCAGTAGAATCAAGTGACATAAAATCTGGTAGTAAATCTAATTGCTCACTCTTTCAGCCTTTCATTAGATGAGCATTTATATTTTAAACTCTTACTCAGTATAGTTGATTTACAATGTTGTGTTAAATTTCTGCTGTACAGCAGTTTTTCATCTTTTTATCAGAATTCCCCCATTCTGAAGCTATAATTTTGATTTGTATCTAGTTGACTAGAATATACATTTTAGTGATACTTTTGAGAAATATTTCATTTATATTAAGCTTGATGTTCTCATGTATATCAAAATATCATTCTATTAATTTTACCCAAGTTCTTGGATAATTGTATAGACTCCTTCATTACAGGCATTTCTCTCTGAAACTCTTGTTGACCTGGTATGTGATAAAAGAAGTGCAGGTATCCTGATTTTTATTTCTTTGTAAGAAATTCTTGCTGCTTTTATCCTCCTGAAAGTTCTAAGGATTTTTTTTAAATCCCCTTAAAGTATTTTTGTAAAAATCAAGTCATTATCATATGTATTGACATTGATAATATGTTATTACTTTCACTTGGAATCTCAGGAATTATTTTAGATGGACAGATTTGGAAACGTTTCCTTCTGCTTTGTCCTTAATTCTCAGGCCTGCTGGATTCATCTGGCCTTAGCCTCTGGAGTATCATTTTGTACTATTTGGGTGCACTTTTCATTTGTGTTACCTTCTTTCTCATTGATTTTGTCTTTTTAAAATAAAAACACTCTGAGTTTAAAAGATTTTTTTTTTCTGTATCAGTGGTTCAATTTTTCTGCTCTGACAATTAGGCACCCTATTTCTAGCAAAGACTAATTTTTCTATGGTATTTTTCTTTTTTGATGTTGTCTTCTGTCTTCTTTGGCTATTCAGCTCTGATATTATTTCTGCCTGTGTCTTAGCTCCTGTTTTATCTCATCCTCTGGCCTTGTCTTTTCATTATTTATATACTTCTTGTTTCAAGGAATTTTATTGATACCATAAAGCAGATGCTTCACTTGTTTTGCTCTGTTAACATTCCCCCAAATATACATTCCTTCTCTTTGTTTTATATGTATACATACATATATATACATACATACATATATATATATATATATATACATATATATAATGCAGTATCTTTAGGGATCAAACTTTTAAAACATTTTTATTTGTTTTAATATTTCTCCATCTTTGAACAGAGAGTCATCTGGATGTAGACCCGACATTTGTCTGTAACACTGAAATAATGATGGTTGGATCCTTTCCTGTGTTTACAGTAAAAAAGAAAATTAATTTTTAAAAAAGGAATCCTTTTCTGGGTGTTATATTAATGTAGTTATATTGCTAGTTCAGTGACTTAGCTACTTGAAGGTGTACTGCTGATCCTGTTCATGATGCCCGTTGTCTTGCTGTTCCCACTGTCCTCCCTGTTTGCTGAGCCCAGGATAGGCAAAGCTTGAGCTAAGAGGCTGGAAAAAGACGTGAGGAGCCATGGGAACTGCAGACACATTTATTCTGTCCTGGCTGGCATGACGGCCATAACACAGCCTCTCTCCTGCTGCTCAGCAGCCGTAGAAACAGCCATAACATAACCTCACAAAATGTAACCATGATGCCGCCCCAGTGTAACCCCAGTGCAGCAGCAAGGCTTTCCCAGATGGTGCCCGTATAGGCGTACTGCACAAGGTAGCCCGTGGCCAAGTGAGCACTTTGGGACATGCTTGTGTAGTGCCTTAAGCAATCTCAGCTGTTGCACACCTGTGCACAGTCATTGCTTATAGAACATGCGGTGAGAGGGTGTGAGAGCCTGGGGTGAGAGGGCCTGACTGACACAGTCTTGTTAATTTTCACACAAAGGACACGGTGGTTTTCTGTATTTGATTTTTACTTTGGACTAGGCTCCTTGTCAGGCACACAGTGGGTCCAGACATGACGTTCTACTTGCTGCTTCATCAAAATGTACTGCAAGTTAGGAAGATGATCAAAATTTTGCTTGAGTAGGTGGTTCACAACGCTGGGGACTCTCCACTGGGGTTGGCTGCTCTTGCAGCCTCCTCACTTGTATCCACCATTTCTAGGGTTGTGTTCCTAAGATCCTGCAAGGAACACTTTCAATTATGTTGTGTTTGTTTCTCAAGATGGAAACATGCAAGGTAGCCCTTGGTGTTTTCCTTCAATTTCCCTTCCCTTTATGTGTAGTGTAATTTTAATTTTGAATATTATTGGTATTGTTTCAGGGCTGATCTTTCATTTCCTGCCTGTTATAGTCCATTGGTGATTTTAGATGGGATCTGAGAGGCATAGCATAAGATAATAAAGTGTGTTTTCTCAGGTTGCCATCTTATATGTGTCCCTAACTTAGACTATAAATATATTTATGACCTGCATAGTATACAATGACCATGTGAAAAGTGAAAGTGTTAATTGCTTAGTCATGTCCAACTCTTTGCAACCCCTTGGACTGTAGCCCACCAGGCACCTCTGTCCATGGGATTTCCCAGGCAAGAGTACATTTACATACTCTATTTACTCCATTTACATATTCCTAAATGGAGTAGGTAGCTATTTCATTCTCCCGGAGATCTTCTTGACCCAGGGATCAATCCAGGGTCTCCCTCATTGCAGGCAGATTCTTTACCGTCTGAGTCACTAGGGAAACCCTATAATGACCATATTTCTATATTATTTGGTATTCTGGCAAAAATTATTTGAATGATTTCTTTCTAGTCTATGAAAGTATCGTACATTGTTTTTCTACCTCCTCCTGTTGCCTGGACGTCTTCCACCCAAAAGAGTCACTGATTAGCTGAGGTTCTTTTGGTTCTGGGTGAGGCAGCTCCCATTTGGTTGAAGGCAATTTTCAGAAAGGGCCACTAGGAGCTGTTAGCAGGCAACACTCAAGAGCTGGGTGATGGTGATCAAAAGGGGCGCCCACAGCACCCTATATGTGGATCCTGCACATTGCCTTCCCTGTAAATTATATGTGTGTGGTCTTTACCCATTTGTTAGAGATCGTGAATATTCCTAAGAGATTTACTTCAGTGCAACTCCAGAGGTCCAGAGCTCTTTATATTGAGAGGATCTCTTCACAACAATAATAATCCTTTTATCTATTAGATTTGTAGTGAAATATCTTCCTAACTTCCTGTTTCCTTTTTAAGACATATGGTTTAGCCTAAAGAATTTTAAAAATCTTTTCCTGTTGAAATTATCTGTGGCTTTCTTTATAATTCTTCCATTTGTTTTATGTATGAAAAAAATATTCAAATGACCTATAAGACTGATATATACCCAGATATTTGTCATCTTTTGTTTTAATAGTTACCTTTAAAAAAATTCTATAGGACTTTATTGAATTTTTGTGATAAGTGAGATTCAGATGATTCATAAATCAGTAGCCAATTTTTACTGTGCTATTTCTTCTTTTTTTTTTTACATGTTCATGTGTGACTTTCTTTATCCTATACTCTAAAGGATCACACTTCAGTATTTTATATACATATATTTATATTTATGTATGCATATATTTCTGGAGAATTCCATGGACAGAGGAGCCTCATGGGCTACTGTCCATGGAATTGCAGAGTTAGACACAACTGAGCAACTGATTTACCATACACTATGCGTATATTTGTATATTGTTTGTAATACTGACATATATCTATGATATAATATTATTTGATGTAATATGAACATAAACATATAAATTTGTGTATATATTTTTAGCATTGTGTTGCAGGTGTCAGCAATGTTTAATGATATAAAATTTGTGATGTGAATAAAGAAGGAGATAGGGTGTCCCCAGCTTGTTGACGAGCACTGCCACCCAAAATGCTTCATCTGTCCCGGGAGGCTTGCTGGGTGTGTGGGGAGGGCAGGGAGTCAGATAGCGCCTGCGGTTCCGTGCTGCTGATCCCTACGGGGTGGAGAGCAGTCCCTCAGCAGTGGTCCCCTGGGAAGCTGCTGGCAAGGCGAGCATGTTCCCTGCGTGCATCTCCACCAGGTGTAATAAGCCAACAGAATCATAGCATCTGCTTGATGGATGTACAGAAAATCAGCCTGGACCCTCTCGACCTGTTTATTGTCTCAGCATCACCTATACAGACTGATAATTTATCCAGGAATTTATCACAATTACATGTGACCACAAGTTTTGCCTCCCAGCTGCCTCAGAAACCTAAAGTACTCTGAACAGTTAAAAACTTGTTAGTGACCAGTGAAGCTTAAGCATTAAGGGTTGAGATCTTCTCATCCTTCGAGAAGAGGACCATAGGTATGTGCTGCCTCTGGCGTTTTGATACATATACTTGGCACTTCGTGTGTTCCGTGCACTGTAAGCTAGAGGATTCCTCTATTCACACTGTAGTCGTCAATCGTGTGTCTCTCCATGACTCAGGCTGGTCACCAGGAAGCTGGACAGCAGGGCATCCTCCCAACCAGGACAGTAAGAATTCTTGGCAGACCTTGAGGTCTGTCTTTAGGTCTGCCCTTCTCCACTCCTCCCTTTCCATCAGGAGGCCAGTGCAAGTGGAAATGGGGCCTTTTGCTACCCTGTTTCCCCTCCTGGAGGGCCTGGAGGCCATAAGCAAATGAGAGAGCAGTGGGACTCTGCCCTGGGCTGTGTAGGGAAAGAGAATTCTAGGGAGAAGAGAAGGGGCTGTCTTATGCCGGGTCCCCTGGAAGCAGAGTGGGATTCCTCTGCAAGCTGTGTATTGAGGGGATGCTTTCAGGGGAAAGAGAGTGAGGGAATCCGAACAAAGTAGGGCTGGAAGGAAGTGAGGAAGGTGCGAGAGGGGTCCCGCCTCAGCCTGGTCCCTCAGCAAGCTCCGGAGCAGGAGTTGTCCTTCATGGACTCCAGCCCATCCTTGGCTCCCAGCAGCTTCTCTGACCCGGGGGTGGGTTGCAGGTGCCTCCAGCCGGAGTGGTGCTCTTCTGCCAAGGCAGTACTCCTCAGAAAGGGACCATTCTCCCCGGCAGAGTGTGGGTGGGGCTGGTAGCAAAATCCTGCCATGTCTGTGGAGTTGGGGCTCCTGTCCAGCAGAGGGGATCTGCGTGGGGTGCTGAAGTTCCAACTGCAGTTACCAGCTTCACTTCCTCTCCCTGGCCCAGAAGTTAGTCTATTACTCTGCATATACAATCTTAGCAAGTATCAGTGGCGGGAAGTATCTTGTACATCTGTGTGTTTACTGCTTATTATTGTCTGTCTGTTCTCCACTAGATTTCATAAGCCCCGTATTTCATCACTATTCTATCACCAGTTTCTAAAACAGTACGTGGCACTTAGATAATCAGAACCTAATTTGTTGACTACATGAATGAGTGCCTGGGGGCGGGGTGAGGTAGGGTGTCAGAGGGGCCCATTTGGGACCATCCGACATCTGGGCAGTGCCTGGCTGTATTGGACCGGGTCAGCTTCATGCCCAGATGGTCCCGGGTTCCCATCCCCCTCCTTTCACATGCTTCACTCCCAACACCTGCTCCCTTCTCAGAAGACAGCCCTTGACTCCTCTTCACAGGTGCCAGGAGTGCCTGGGAGTTTCCTTTTGGGGACGTTGTTGGCCAGCAATTGACTGGAGTGTGAGGATCAGTGTTCAGCTTCCTCACCTCAAGGCTAGAAACACTGATGTAATCTACACTCTGGAGTCCCCTATAGGATCAGGCAGAGGCAAAGGCTTTTGAAATTGTAACTCAACTTGGCTTCCATATCCAGTATTTCTCCCCCTCCACTATCTGTTTCTCCTTTAAGTCAACAAATCACATGTCTAAGTACCTTCCCCTCAAGGATCTCCTTTTAGGAAATTGGATCTGTGACTCCAGCTAATAACTTAATGAGAAAGACGTGAATCAAGTAACTATGGAAAATATGTAAAAGGGTGACTGTAGCATGTGCCATGAAAGAATGGTTTCATAGAAGCACTTACACAGTTTTTAGAGATCACTGAAGACTTTTCTTGGAGAAGAAAATGGCAGGCCACTCCAGTACTCTTGCCTGGAGAATCCCATGGACAGAGAAGCCTGGTAGGCTACAGTCCATGGGGTTGCAAAGAGTCGGACACGACTGAGCAACTTCACTTTCACTTTAAAGACTTTCCTAGGGTAGCATCTCATTAGCTGAGATAATAATAGTGAAAATCGGGCACTTAAAAGTGCCTGTCGAGCCCTGCTTCACGCACTTGACATGTGTTAAGTCGGTGCTTCTCAGGCTTTAATGTGTATACAATCCCATCATGATCGTAAAATGCAGCCTCTGGTGTAGGCGGTCTGGTGTGGGGCTTGAGGAATTGTATTTCTATCCAACTGTCTAGTGCCAAGGCTGCTGGATGTAGCTCAACTCATTAATTTTTATAACAGCTCCATGATGTAGATTCTATTATTATTCCCATTTTATAGACGAGAAAAGTGAGGCACAGAGAGGTTAAGTAATATGCTCAAAATTACACAGCTGGTTAGAGGTGAAACCAGGGTTTGAACCCAGGCATACTGACTCCTAAATATGCCATCTTAAATGCTATCAAAAGGAAGGTCTCTGCTGAAAGATGAAGTTCTGAATAGGGTTCATCAGGCCAATAAGTGAAGCCTATGTGTCTGATCTCAAGATGAATGAAACCTTGATACAGTACCAGGAAGCTCCGAGTCATTGAGTGTGTGTGACTCAAAGAAAGAATTTTCAGCACTGTGTCTTCCAACCTCCATGACTCAAACCCATTAGGTACTGGGTTCTGGGTTCTGGTACTGGGTTAGGACAGTGTTTCCCAGCTGCTTAAAATTAACTCATGAGTGAGTGCTAGTGCCTGCTAGAAGTAAATGATAATAGTTATAAATAAGTTCTCCAAGGTCATTTGATTTGTCTCTTGTGATATTTCAACATGTGATGTTAAACACAGGCAACAGGAGATTTATAACCTGATTCACTCTAATTGATTTCTTGGCTTTCTTGGGTCTCATTAACTTTTTCTGTGTACCTAAAATGGTGCAGTAGGCTTCCTGAAAGCTGTTAGAAGGCAGCTATATAAGTTATGAAAAATTGAGACTTGCCTTTTATTTGTTAGGTAAATAGAAATTGATTTTACTGTTGAGGTACAGACAGAAAGGAAGAAAATTGACTCCAAAACCTCAACAGAGCACCCTGGATCACCCCTGTCCTGGTTTGAGTTCCTCCGGCAGGGTGGAGGGCGAGGAGATTCTGAGATAAGGATCTTTGTGCGTGTAGTTTTTTGGAAGGCAGTGCCAGGAAACCCGTGTAAGTAATGGGAGGAGAGAAAGGGAAAGAGGACTCTGTAACACTCATTCATTGTGGGTTCATTGTCAAACCAGTTACCACTATGGGAGCTCCATCTCTGGGCTTCTCTGAGAGACGGCATAGGTCTTCCACTTTAGAGTGATTCCAACTTAGGAACGAGTCAGCTAGGATATTCATTCACCCCTCCCACCAGCCATGTGTGGAGGGCTAGGCCTTGGGGGAAAGGTGTGAACCCCCAGCCCTTTTGGTCACAGGCCTGGCAATCTAAGGCAGCCAGAGAAAACCACCAATCGAAGAGCTGGAAGTGCTTTGGCACTTAGGGCAGTGGCCTTGGGCCGACGTGAGAATGGTCAGTGTCGAGGGGATGTGGTCACGGCACCTTCAGCATCTGTTAGTGTCCATGTATCCAGGGCTTTGATCTTATTTTGTGTACCAGCAACACCCCACCTTCTACCAGTCCCCAGTGTCTTGCACCTAACCTTACATGGTACTCAGAGTCTAGACTCTGACTCGGAGACATTTAACTAGGGCTGTTACTTCTCTTACATTTTATAATACAACTCTGTCTCCCAGTCTAGAATAACAGAATTAGACCCCATCTATGCATGAGATTATACAGACTATAAAGTGCTTTGGAATTTTTTTTCATCAGTTTATTCAGAAAGCCATCATAATGGCAACTTGGCTTCAAGTGGACCCTTGAAAAAACAAAGTATTTCCAGCCAAACTGGAAATTGAATAGAAGCTTCTATGTTGTAATATTTTTAATGGGTTTAAAAATTAATCTTGCAAATGCAACATTTATGTTTAGCACTGTCAGAGGAGAAGGAGGAAGAACAAAGTACATTCCAGGCCAAGGAGAAATAAATTCAGCTCATTCCTAGGGACTGCCAGCTCTGTGGTGTTATTACCGGCTCTCCTGACTGGCACCGTGTGGGCAGTCTTGCCACCTCTCAGACCTAGCTGCCGTTTGCCCACCTGTATGCCTTCATCCTGCCCATAGGAAGAGAATAAAACAGAAGCAGTGTGGCCTGACACCAGACTTAAGGTTCGGGAAAGTCTTTCCCCTCTGACTTTATTGTCCCCACTGTGAAGCTACTCAGAGAGGCCAGGGACCACTTGTTGTTGACGTGTATGCTCAGCCACCTCCTAAGAACATGTGCCTGATGGGCCCTATGGACCAGAAAGATTCACGACCTCTCTCTGATTTACTCTGAGATATGGGAAGTGTATGTTCATTTTTGTGTGCTTCATTATGTAATTCAGTAACACAATTTCATTTTCATTATGTTTTAATCAACAATGCACAATTGTTCACCATATGCCAGACAAATATCCCAAGCATTTGTCAAATTATCCTCATTTCATCTTCATCACTTTGCTATGACATAGGTGCTGTTTTTACCCCCATTTTATAGTCATGGAAATTGAAACCCTGAGAAGTTAGCACTCTGATATTCTCATGAAAATAGCATTATGACTGACGAAATGTATGTTTTAAATAATTCTGTTGTTGTTATGTAGTCTCTAAGTCGAACCCAACTATTTGTGGACTGTAGCCCACTGATCTCCTCTGCCCATGGGGTTTCCCAGGCAAGAATACTGGAGTGAGTTGCCATTTCCTTCTCTGGGGATTTTCCTGACCCAGGGATCAATCCCATTTCTCCTGCACTGGCAAGCAGATTCTTTACTGCTGAGCTGCCAGGAAAGCCCTTAACTCATTTTGACTCCTAGGTTAATCCTCATTGCTGCCACCCCACATGGCTTCAGGAATGTTTTTTTGTTTTTTTTTTTTTTTTGCTATAGATATCAGAGGGTTTTTCTGTGTTCTCTCTGGATTATTGTAAGAAAAAATGTTGCTCTGATTTACTTATAGTGTAGGATGATTGTAAAGTCAGTCCATAGGGAAGAAAATGCCACATAGTCAAAATTGCCCTTGAACATGCTCCCAAATGTCTCCAAGCCATTTCTACATAATTTTAAGTGCACAACCCTCTGCAGTAATTCTAGGACATGCTGAAGCTCTAAAACAACAGAGCTTGACTAAAGAAAGGAACAAAAAGAAAATCTAGAGAGACTTGCTGACTTTCTCAGATCAGCAAATTTGAAGATAACCGTCAAATCCCTAAGTATCAACGAAGGTTAGATGAATGAATCAACAAAGGTTTTGCTTGCCTGCCGAGTTGATTCCTTTCTGTTTTCATGTCAAGCTTCTCGAATCTTAATAACTGGTAATTGGTTTATTTGTCATTTCTGAGACTGTGAACCCAAGCACAATTGGACTTTACAAGAAAGTATAGCGTAATGGTTAACAAAAGGATCTCAAGGGGCAGAAGGGCTGAATTTAATGCTCGTCTTCTTCTTAGGTATTTAACACCGACAAATTACATAAAGTTTTAAACCTCAGTTTCTTCATCTGAGCTATCAGGAAAGCCCTGATAAGGAATCCATCTGCAATGCAGGAGACCCTGGTTCGACTCCTGGGTTAGGAAGATCTGCTGGAGAAGGGATGGGCTACCCACTCCAGTATTCTTGGGCTTCACTTGTGGCTCAGCTGGTAAAGAATCTGCCTGCAAAGCAGGAGACCTGGGTTAGATCCCTGGTTTGGGAAGATCCCCTGGAGAAGGGAAAGGCTACCCACTCCAGTATTCTGGCCTGGAAAATTCATGGGCTGTATAGTCCATGGGGTTGCAAAGAGTCGGACACAATTGAGCAACTTTCACTTTTCACTTTCAGTTCTTCATCTGTAAAATGGGCACATAATCTGCACTTAACTTTCTAGGATTAACTTCCATGAAGCTGTTTAAAGGGTGCCTAGAACTTACTAAGCATGCTCTGAATGTTTAATGTTATTGTTTTTCTAAAGTCAGAGCTTAATTTAAAGCATTTGTAATGAGATTAAACTGTATCATATTGTCCTGCATAATAGTACTATGATGAATAGACTTAATAAGCTCTTGTTTCCATTCCTGCAAGCTTTTGACCTAATCAAGATACTCAACCTCCCTATGGCTCATTTTCCCCAACTGTAAAATGAGGTCATTAATACTGCTTTTCTTGTAACATTATTTTAAGTGTTAACTTAATTAATATATACAGAACTTCTCTGAGGTGTCTGGAATTTTTGTCTTTTTATTACTAATCTATACCAGAACCAAGCCCAGTGTAGGTACTCAATAATGAATGGATGGTCAATAGCAACAGTAGAGATGAACTTTCCATATTAAAGTATATTCTTTGGTTGTTGCTGTGGTTCCCAGGACATATTATTTGGTCTTAGCATGAACTGATTTCATATATGAACCCATTCATTAATATTATTACTATCACTGATCTCATCAGAAAGGTGTATAAGCATTGAAAGCTGTGAAGCTCATGATGGTGGATACAAGTTTTTCAAAATAATTTTTGTTTAGAGGCTTGCATTTTTTATCTCTGGCAACAAATACTGTCAGTTATTTACCTCGAAGTGACAGACTCCATTCATTTTCAGGAAAATGTCTGCTGTCTGAATAACCATGATTTGCCTGTCAGGCATTTTTTCAAGTAAAAGCAAGGTTTCACATGGAAGGAACAAAAAATTATTTTGCAGTTCAGTCAACCCCATTATGCTTCAGTATCCTACAGGAGTAATACTTCTGCATGCTTCCTGTTTGCCGCACAAAGTATTTTTTAAAACATGCTTTAAAGAGACAAGTTTTAATAAAATTGATCATCATTACTACTTCAAGAAGGACATATTTTCTAACAGTGTGTGAGAAAGAAGAATCCAATGACTTCTGGTACCCTAGAAGCTGGTGCCATCATCTTGATTCATATGAAGTTTTACCAGCAGTGTTATCCACTGTTGCTTTTGTATAAAAAGTGTGACTGTCAGCATATTGAAAAAAAGGAATGACCTTTTGGGATCCTTATGAAATACTTCTGACCTCAGGGATGCTCCAAAAGGGTCTTAGGATTACCCAGTGTCTATGGACCATGCTTTGAGACTCACTGAGCTACAGATACAGTCAGGAGGTAAAACTATCAGGATTCTACCTTTAATGAATGGTATAACAGAGTCAAGGTTATATGAAAGGTATATGAAAGGTATAACAGAGTCAAGGGTGACTTAGTGTTCCATTCTGAAACTGTGGGTCGGCACAGACAGCACCACAGAGAAACCAAAGGCTAGAGGAAGAGGTGGCTTGGGGTAGAAAATATCATTTCCACTTTGGAGCATGAGGTGGTTGGAAGATACCTTTTTTGAGTTGCTCATCTTAGGGCATCTTATGCAACTGTTCATTCATGAAAGATTTCACGAAAGAGCAGTCACTGGTGCTGGGGACAATAAGAATGTACTTCATTCTGAACTTTGTTCGTGCAGGAGCCATTTTCTTAGTGAGACTGTAAGCTTCCTTAGAGGATGACCTAAATTATATATTTAGAAAAAAACTTTATTACCTGATCATGGTGCAAGGCAATGACAAGGTATCCCAGTTTTCCAAAGACAACATTCTCCTCCCTACGTCCCCACAGTGATGTGAATTTTTCCTCCCTGCTTTGTCTCTAATCAGATCAATATATAGTCATTCTAATCTCATCATTAGTCAGAGAAATGCAAGTATCCCATGAAATGCTGTCTACTCAGTAGATTGATGAAAATGTAAAAGGTGGTCAATCCCAAGATGGTGTGCATTATCAAGACTGCTTTTAGTCTTCCAACTGGGTGAGGGGATCACTCTTGCAATTTGGAAAATAGTTCCACAACATTTTATGAAATTGAGCATTATATTCTGTAAAATCCACCAGGGATAGACTACCAAAAGTCCGGCACAGGTTCACCAAGGTAACTACAAGAAAATGGATAATAGCATGCTCATGATGGCAACAGAAAAAAAGGATGGTAGAAATCTAAATGACCCTCAGTTAGAGATTAGTGATATGTTCCTACACCAGGATACTACACTACAGAGAAAACGAATGAACTGCTAAATGCAATAATATCTGTAAATCGAAGAAATACAAACTTGAAAAAAAAGAAAATTCTAGAAAACTACATACTGTAGATACACTTTTTATAAAGTTCAAAGCAAACAAAACTTAGGTATGCTATTTATGGATATGTACCTATTTGATAAAACTGTACAAGAAATAACAGAGGCCTGTAATCGACCCAGAATTTTAAGGAAATGTTTTCTTCTGGCAGTTGTGTAGACAGAAAGATGTGATATGGAAGGCAAATACAGATCATGCAATGGTATTGGTAGTCTACATTTTCATTTGGGGAGGTGGATAAATGGGTGTTTATTTTAATTATTTAGAGTATATGCATATATATAATATATTTATAGCAAAACATATACAAATTTTATACATATATATTTGTAACACAATATTATATCACGTTGGAGAAGGAAATGGCAACCCTCTCTAGTATTCTTGCCTGGAGAATCCCATTGAGAGAGGAGCCTGGCAGGCTATAGTCCATGGGGTTGCAAGAGTTGGACTCGACTTAGCAACTAAACCACCATTATATCATGTAATATGTCATTTCAAGTAAATATACATATAGCAACAAAATAGTATTAACATGTAAAAACAGAAAAGTTTCCTTGTTAAGGTTGTCCCTCACTATTCAGTCATTTCATGTTTTTTGCATTGTATTGTGAATTTGAGTTTATCTGCATGTTTCCTGATAATTTCCAGAGCTTCCAGGGCAAAGACCTTATTTTAGTCATGTCTATATCCTGCCTTAAAATTAAAAAAAAAAAATTAGGGTATATAAGGCACCAAATCTGTTTGTCACCAAAAATAATTAATATAGTATACATAAATGCATAAATAAATAAATCTATTACATTTTCTGGGTTGATCTGTAAGTAAGAAATTCACTGATTTTTCAATTATGTCTTTGACCTAATGCATTAGCTATCATTTGGCTATATTCAGAATATATATAAAATCCTCGATTATTTTTCCCATGTAGCATTTCAAGTAAATATTCTGTGGGTTATATTTTACATGCATTCACATAAGAAGGAATGTCTCTTTGTGTTTGGTTTAATACTGTCAAATAGTTGTTTAACCTGCTGAGACGATGAATAAATTTTAACAGTTTTTTTTTTTTAATAGGAGAAAGATTGCTGAACTGATATTGACTGTTTATTGAATAAGTTTGCCTTAACCAACTAAGTCAGGGAATTGACATCTATGCTCAGATAGTTACTACAGTTGTCTTCATGGTAAGACCATCTGTCAGAACAGTGCCATATTTTACAGACATATATGTGTTATAGTAACCAGCCATTGAATATGTCAATCTAATTGCATCAGCTAAGCCTTCGTGTGGCTTGACATGAGAAATACACAGGTTTATTTAGTGCAATGCTGCATCTTAGATAATATGAGTATATGTGTAGCATGTCCAGCTATCTGGCAAAATTATCTGCAGTCATTCCCCGTAACCCATCAGCATTGTTCGGTCATCGTAAGGATTATCACTGTCCTAATTTCTCTGTGCCCTGCCCTCTTAACCTTCATATAGTAAGGATGGTGGGGCATAGAAACAAATACACACTCACCAAGAACCAGGAGTTCGCTACATCTGGTCCAGCTGAGGCAATAACACAAGCTTATTTGCCTAGCAAAGTTCTTCTAGGTCCTCTTTTTACCCATTAAACCTCGGAGTTACAAAGACCAGTCTTGAGGTTAGGAGGAAAGGTGACTTGAGGAAACGGGAGAGGATGGAGGGAAGACATGAATAGTCATTTTCTCTGAATGACGTCTCCTTGTTTTATGCTCCTTCCTCTGGGTATTCTGTTATGTCAGACAAGGTGTGTCCAGCCTTTATTACCCTGTTCTTCCAGCACCAGTCACGGCACAGATGGAAGGTCTCTGGAGTAGGTAGGGCTCTTCATAAAGTGTGCAGCAGGTGCAGAGAGAGGTGTGAGTGTGTAGTGACTGTACGTGCTACGGCTTCATCCAGACATGAGCTGTAGGTGATGAAGGTACCATACGTTTGAGCAGCCATTTGTATAGAAAATGAGAGGGTTTAAATGTTTGCTTTCTTTGTATAACAGTTCTGTTGATTTGGGAACCAGTTAGAAGTGTCCTATTGTTTTAATTTTATGATTGTTGTCTCTTGGGTTGACTTCCCCTACCCCCAGATTTATTAAGGTATAATTGACAAGTAAAAATTGTACATATTTAATAAAAATGTGTATGTTTAATATTTAATTATGAATATTTAATTGTGTGATGATTTAATATGTGTATAAATGATTGAATGATTATCACAATCAAGCTAATTAATGTAGCTATCACCTTATTGGTTCCCATTTGTGGAAATGTTTACTTTTTTGATACAAAATAATTTTTATTCAGATATAGCCTGTGTTATATTAGTGTACCAACTTTTTCCTTACTTTGAAAGGGCATGGGTAACAGTAAGTTTATTTATCTACATGTAAAATCAAGGATTAGATGACCCTGGTATTGACCTATATCATTCAAGGATTTTTCCTTATATTGAAAACCATCAGTCTTTTTCCTTGTCTGTAAGGAAAGATGAAGCTAAATTCAAAAATGAAGAGTAGCCATGTGAGTGGTAATAATGTCCAACATACAGAGATCAAATGAGTATATTGATGTTCAAGATTGTCAATACCAAGGTAATATAGGAAAAAGTATGCTAAATAATGTGTTCTCTTTGTTTATTGATAAAAAATTCCAAAGAGGAATGGAAGAAAGTGGGGAAGAGCAATTTAAAGGCAAATCATAATAATGATGACCGCTGAGGGGTGGCTGAGAGAGGATGCTATTGATTGGCCCAAAAAAGCTTTCTTGGGACTCAGGATGTCGGTATCATTAGTACATGACCGTGGAGAAGGAGTTTTGACATTTTTCAGGAAGGTCTGAGGCATTCCAGTCAGTCAAGAGCTGTTAATGTCAGTGCCTTCTGCCGGTGTTACATGAGCTGCTCCCAAATGGGGCCACCTTTGATTTTTAACCTCCACATGCATTTGCTGTCTCACTACCTAGGGGTGTCCTTTTTCATTTTGTTGCCCAGAGCTTCTCTGTGTGATTTGACAGGCTCTCATACTCTTCATTTGTCATTTTGAATCGTAATCCCACCAAATGCCGGTTTTCTTTAATAAGGTGAAGTAAGAATTTGAATCAAGATTGTAAAGCTGAAAACACGGAAGAGTCACTAATAGCTTCTGTTTTCCGTTCAACAGTCCTTGAAGCTCACAGGTACTGAGGAAAAAGTACATATGGTTTTCCCGTTCCTCAAAGTATTCATTATTTTAAGAGATAGGGCTCGGTCATAGTTATAATATTTGTTGTTTAACCTGATATCTTTTAAAGTACTGAGAAAAGGCTTTATTCAGTGACTGAACAGGGACTTCTATTTAGAAGTGTGGAATCTGGGTTTCTTTCTCCCCATGGCATGAACCAGTATGAAGCACTGATTCTTTATTGGAGTATTTGAATTTTGTTCTTTTTACTCTTTATATGTGTTATAACTTTTTGCTCAGAAAAATAAATCAATTCAGTTCAGTTCAGTTGCTCAGTCATGTCCAACTCTGCAATCCCGAGGACTGCAGCACACCAGGCTTCCCTGTCCATCACCAACTCCAGGAGCTTGCTCAAACTCATGCCCATTGAGTCAGTGATGCCATCCAACCATCTCATCCTCTTTGCATGAAATCTCTTTCCCTTTGCCTCCTGACTTCAATCTTCCCCGGCATCAGGGTCTTTTTAAATGAGTCAGTTCTTCGCATCAGGTGGCCAAAGTATTGGAGTTTCAATTTCAGCATCAGTCATTCCAATGAATATTCAGGACTGATTCTGTTTAGGATTGATGGGTTTAATCTCCTTGCAGTCCAAGGGATTCTCAAGAGTTTTCTCCAACACCACAGTTCAAAAGCATCAATTCTTCATCACTCGGCTTTCTTTATGGTCCAACTGTCACATGCATACGTGACTACTGGAACCATAGCTTTGACTAGACGGATGGACGTTTGTTGGCAAAGTCATGTCTCTGCTTTTTAATATGTTGTCTAGGTAGGTCATAGCTTTTCTTCCAAGGAGCAAGTGTCTTTTAATTTCATGGCTGCAGTCACCATCTGCAGTGACTTTGGAGCCCAAGAAAATAAAGTCTGTCACTGTTTCCATTTTCCATCTATTTGCCATGAAATGATGGGACAGGGTGCCATCATGTCTTAGTTTTTCAAATGTTGAATTTTAAATCAGCTTTTTCACTCTTCTCTTTCACATTCATCAAAAGGCTTTTTAGTTCCTCTTCACTTTCTGCCATAAGGGTCGTATCATCTGAGTATCTGGGGTTATTGAGTCCAATCTTGATTCCAGCTTGTGCTTCATCCTGCCCAGCATTTCTCATGATGTACTCTGCATATAAGTTAAATAAGCAGGAGGATGACAATATACAGCCTTGATGTACTCCTTTCCCAATTTGGAATCTGTTGTTCCATGTCCAGTTCTAACTGTTGCTTCTTGAACTGCATACAGATTTCTCAGGAAGCAGGGAAAGTCTGGTAGTCCCATCTCTTGAAGAATTTTCCACAGTTTGTTGTGATCCACACAGTCAAAGGCTTTGGTATAATCAATAAAGCAGAAATAGATATTTTTCTGGAACTCTCTTGCTTTTTCTGTGATCCAACAGATGTTGGAAATTTGATCTCTGATTCCTCTGCCTTTTCTAAATACAGTTTAAACATCTGGAAGTTCACAGTTCATGTACTGTTGAAGCCTGGCTTGGAGAATATTGAGCATTACTTTGCTAGCATGTGAGTGAGATCAGTGCAATTGTGAGGTGGTTTGAACATTCTTGGGCATTGCCTTTCCTTGGGATTAGAATGAAAACTGACTTTTTCCAGTCCTGTGGCCACTGCTGAGTTTTCCAAATTTGTTGGCATATTGAGTGCAGCACTTTCACAGCATCATCTTTTAGGATTTGAAATAGCTCAACTGAAATTCCATCAACTCCACTAGCTTTGTTCATAGTGATGCTTCCTAAGGCCCACTTGACTTCGCATTCCAGGATGTCTGGCTCTAGGTGAGTGATCAAACCATTGTGGTTATCTGTGTCATTAAGATCTCTTGTGTAGTTCTTCTCTGTATTCTTGCCACCTCTTCTTAATATCTTCTGCTTCTGTTAGGTCCATACCATTTCTGTCCTTTTTTGTGCCCATCTTTGCATGAAATGTTCCCTTGGTATCTCTAATTTTCTTGAAGAGATCTCTAGTCTTTCCCTTTCTATTATTTTCCTCTATTTCTTTGCACTGATCACTGAGGAAGGCTGTCTTGTCTCTCCTTGCTATTCTTTGGAACTCTGTATTCAGATGGGTATATCTTCCCTTTTCTCCCTTGCTTTTCACTTCTCTTCTTTTCAAAGCTCTTTGTAAGGCCTCCTCAGACAACCATTTTGCCTGTTTTTATTTCTTTATCTTGGGGAATGGTCTTGATCACTGCCTTCTGTACAGTGTCACGAACCTCTGTTCATAGTTCTTTAGGCAGTCTATCAGAGAAATAAATAATTGCATGTAAAACCATCTCTTCTTTATTTTCAGAAGTATTTATTCAGCACTAATTGTATTCTAAGCTTAGATGATATTACACAACACATGGAAATTTACATGCAGTGGAGCATCCCAAAGGACCCAACAGATGCATGGGGCATATGTTCTGCTAAAAGAAAGAGATATCTGAAGTACCACTCTAACTATAAACATGCTTCATTACAATTAGAGAAATGCAGGGATAGAGAAAGAATAAAAAGAGAGAGCGAAGGAGGGAGGGAAGGAGGGAAGGTGAGGGGAGAGTAGACAAACTGCATTTATTCATTAACTTTTCACTGAAGAAATAGCAAAAGAGAGATTGTAAATCTGCCGCAGTTATCTTAGAAAAGTCCCAGTGTTACAACAGCTGTTCTTCCCCTGATTCATTCCCACCACCCCACGGCTCTCTAGATCTGTTTTCTTCCAGGAGTGTCTCCATGACTTTTGTGAAAGAAATCTGTTGGTACTCTTTTCTTAGACTATGCTTTGCATTATGCTGACCAAGTGTAATGGCTAGGAGCCAAGCAACCCAATAACTGCCTTAGAATGGTGTCTTTGAGTTTTTGGTTTTTGTTTCTGATTGAAGTTGCAGTAAAACATATTCCTCAGTGTACCTCAATGTACAAATGAACAAGAACAATGCATACGCGCGTGCACACACAGACACACACAGACACTTCTTTCAGGCCCAGACAGTCCTTTATTTTCAACCAGCAGGCTTGCTCAGAGGCGTATCATTCAGTCTCACAGGTGGAGATTAAACTGCTGTCCTCTCGCAACCACAGGCGGAGTGCCTTCCTTGCCGGGCCCCTCCTGATCCGCGCTCATAGCGCCTTCCTCCCCGGGCCCCTCCTGACCCGCACGCGTATCACCTTCCTCCCCGGGCCCCTCCTGATCCTGAGGCTCCGACACTGCCGCCCCTTGTCTGTCACCCTTCCCTGGCTCCTCGTCTACCGCTGAGCTCGTAGTCTCCACGCTCCCCAAATGGCTGCTCCTCGATCCCCTTCTAGTAAATTCCATACCTGTCTACTGAGTAGCCTACCCTGGATACATAGGGTCATCCCTGGGTGCCTCTTGAACCCTTGTCTTCCGCTATCTGATCTGTCACAACGATCTGCTGACTTTATATCCAGTATCCATCTAGAATCCACACAACACCCTCCATGTGCACTTTCTCTCAAGGCCAAGGACTTCTGATGGGTTTTCTTGGCTGCCCCTTCCGTAGAGTTCAGCACCAATGCAACCTTGCATGTCAGTGGTCTCTTGCCACTTACCGCCGTTTCATAACCACGAAGCCCCCCTGGCATGCAGTAAAACCGTACGGTGGTTGTTCATGTATTTGGGGCGTGCTGTTTGCCCTGCTTACCCTGCCAGGCTTAGCTGAGCTCATTCGCCGTCTGGTACCTGGCGATGTGTTGGCCGATCTAGGACGGCGTCAGCTAGGAGGCTGGGATGTCTTGGTCCTAATCCATGTCTCCTCCTTCAGCCCAGCTGGAGAACATTCTCCATGTGGATAGCAGAGCACAAGTAGAGACCCCAAATCTGTTACTCTGGGCTGTCACATCTCCTAGCATCCTATTCCTTAAAGCAATTCACATTTTTGAATTTGGGATCAAAGGGCAGGGTATCAGACTTTGCTTCCTGTGTAAAAACCTGCAGATTCCACAGTGAGAGGCATGGATGGAGGGAGGAAGATGAAATGGACCCTTTAACACAGTAAATCAGCCATACCAAAGTCAGAGATGTCCTTCCCCCCAAATTAGAGTCCTACCTCTCTAGGGCACCCTTTCCATTACATCATAGCCGTATGTTTGGAAGTGGTTATTTTAAAATTACTGTTTACTACTTGCATTTATTATCCCTGTGATCACGGGGAGAAATGAGCTTCCTTTTGTTTCCTCTATCTCAGAGTCTAGCACAATGACTAGTTCATGGTGAGTACTTGTTGCAGTGACAGGACAGAATCAGCAGTGAGGGATGGGTCTCGGTGTGCCCCAGAGATGCACTGCTACACCCACAGGTAGAGATAAGGACTTCAGGTCCATGATGAATTGGCCATCTACCATGAGACCCTTCATCGTGAGCCTTTGAGAACTGTCCCCTTCCTGTGGCTCTAACAGGACAGATATCTTTTCTCCCTGGACCAGAGATGCAGGCAGGAATCAGTACTATAATACTGAACTCAGAGGAGTCTTCCCTGTCTATTTCTGCCTGTTACACTCCTGGCTAAAATCACAGGAACCAGTCAAGGGACCTGGAGAAACCCTACTGTTACCTGGAAATTCAACTCTCCTTCCAGGGAATGTATCCTAAGGAATGTGCACCCTGCTAATGGTGAGTGAGGCAGTATCATCTTCCACTGAAAAGGCAACATTTTTGTTAGTAAAACTTTCTTGCAGTTCAAAAGGAAGCCGTTTCCAAGAGCTGAGTTTGGTAACTCACAATTTAATAGTTAAGTCATCCTCTGTCTATTGTAAAGGGTTTTCAGAAGAATTCATTAAGAACTGGGAAGCCCTTGAAAGATTCATAATAATCTTTTTTTTTTTTTTTTAACTAATAACCAATGCAAACTTCACAAGTACAATTGAGCAGTTGCATGGATTCAAGAGGAATCTAAATCCTTTGAGAAAAAAAGGCATCGAGAAATGTGGTACTTGAGCCCCATCCACTACTCTGCCAACCAGCCACTACGCATCCCATTCCACCCTGCGTACACTGAGCAAATGAAGCGCCTATTGCTACTGGATCCTGAGCCCCGTCATCCTGCTGCTCACGCTGTTGCCGCCATCTGGAATACCCTCTGCCTCGCTTCCTAGTCTATGCGACAGGAAGCACCAGATATTATGGAAATTTTGTGCATGTGCTCTGACCCAGTGGATTTGTTTTGAAGGATAGAATTGAGTCTGTTGCTTTATTTCATGGTAAGACTCCAGAACATCAGCAGTTTTTCTGTCATTTCCAGAGTGGAAATCTGTCAACCAGGGATGTGGCTTTGGCATCAGATTTCCTGGGTTCAAATCCTGGCTCTCTATTGGCTGGTTGAATGACCTTGGTCAAATCACTTAACTTTTTTGCCCCAAGTATCTTATACTTAAAATGAAGTTAATATTAGCACCTTCCTCCCAGGAGTCGTTGGGAAGATTTGACGTGTCAGTAAACATGATATACTTTGAATGATGCTTGGCACACTATAAGGAACTTTGCACATGCAAATACTTATTGTTTTCAGATGTGTTTTCATTATTTGTGGATCTTTCTACTTTTTTTTTTCTTGCTGCAGTTGCTACTACTAACAGAATTACATCCTATTTTTGGTATTCTCTGAAACATTTTACCCGGGGCTTTGGCTAGTATAGATGTTCCACAAATAATTCTTAATTTGTCAAGAAAAATAATGAAGGTCTAAAATTAAACTAATTTCTCTTATAGGAATGCATGCCAACTCTCTAAATTGAGGAAACTACTTTTTTTTTTAATGGTCCTGTGAAGACCTACAAGACCTTCTAGAACTAAGACCAAAAACGATGTCCTTTTCATCATAGGGGACTAGAATGCAAAAGTAGGAAGTCAAGAGATAACTGAGTAACAGGCAAGTTGGGCCTTGGAGTATAAAATAAGACAGAATTTTGCCAAGAGAACATACTGGTCATAGCAAACACCCTCTTCCAACAACACAAGAGATGACTCTACACATGGACATCACCAGATGCTCCATACCCAAATCAGACTGATTGTAGTCTTTGCAGCTGAAGATGGAGAAGCCCTAACACCCTCTTCCAACAACATAAAAGAAGACTCTACACATAGACATCACCAGATGATCAATACCCAAATCAGAGATTGTACTCTTTGCAGCTGAAGATGGAGAAGCTCTAACACCCTCGTCCAACAACACAAGAGAAGACTCTACACATGGACATCACCAGATGATCCATACCCAAATCAGACTGATTGTATTCTTTGCAGCTGAAGATGGAGAAGCCCTATACAGTCAGCAAAAACAAAACTGGGAGCTGACTGTGGCTCAAATCATGGACTCATTATTGCAAAATTCAGAATTAAATTGAAGAAAGTGTTTTTTTCTCTCAAGACAGTAGGTCGTTCCCTACAGACCATTCAGGTATAACCTAAATCAAATCTCTTAGGATTATACAGTGGAAGTGACAAATAGATTCAATGGATTAGATCTGTTAGATAGAGTGCCTGAAGAACTGTGGATGGAGGTTCGTTACATTGTATAGGAGGCAGTGATCAAAATAATCCCCAAGAGGAAGAAATGCAAAATGGTTGTCTGAGGAGGCCTTACAAATAGCTAAGAAAAGAAGAGAAGCAAAAGGCAAAGGAGATAAGGAAAGATATAGACATCTGAAAACAGAGTTCCAAAGAATAGCAAGGAGAGACAAGACAGCCTTCCTCAGTGATCAGTGCAAAGAAATAGACGAAAATAATAGAAAGGGAAAGACTAGAGATCTCTTTAAGAAAATTTGGGATACCAAGGGAACATTTCATGCAAAGATGGGCTCAATAAAGGACAGAAATGGTATGAATCTAACAGAAGCAGAAGATATTAAGAAGAGGTGGCAAGAATACACAGAAGAACTGCACAAAAAAGATCTTCATGACCCAGATAATCACGATGGTTTGACCACTCACCTAGAGCCAGACATCCTGGAATGAGAAGTCAAGTGGGCCTTAGGAAGCAACACTACAAACAAAGCTAGTGGAGTTGATGGAATTCCAGTTGAGCTATTTCAAATCCTAAAAGATGATGCTGTGAAAGTGCTGCACTCAATATGCCAACAAATTTGGAAAACTCAGCAGTGGTCACAGGACTGGAAAAAGTCAGTTTTCATTCCAATCCCAAGGAAAGGCAATGCCAAAGAATGCTCAAACTACCGTACAATTCCACTCATCTCACACGCTAGCAAAGTAATGCTCAAAATACTCCAAGTTAGGCTTCCTGGTTCACATCTGGAAGTGAACTGAGAACTTCCAGATGTTCAAGCTAGATTTAGAAAAGACCGAGGAACCCAAAGGTCAAACTGCTAACATCTGTTGGAGCATAGAAAAGAGAGTTCCAGAAAAACATCTACTTCTGCTTTATTGACTACGCCAAAGCCTTTGACTGTGTGGATCACAACAAACTGTGGAAAATTCTTCAAGAGATGGGAATACCAGACCACCTGACATGCCTCCTGAGAAATCTGTATGCAGGTCAGGAAGCAACAGCTAGAACAGAATATGAAACAATGAACTGGTTACAAATTGGGAAAGGAGTATGTCAAGGTTGTATATTGTCATCCTGCTTATTTAACTTATATGCAGAGTACATCATGACAAATGCCAGACTGGATGAAGCAAAAGTTGGAAATAAGTTTGCAGAGAGAAATATCAATGACCTCAGATATGTAGATTATACCATTCTAACCACAGAAAGCAAAAAAGAATTAAAGAGCCTCTTGATGAAAGTGAAAGAGAGCGAAAAAGCTGGCTTAAAACTTAACATTCAAAAAACGAAGATCATGGCATTATGTCCAATACTTTATGGCCAATAGGTGGGGGAAACAATGGAAATGGCAACAGACTTTATTTTCTTGGGCTCCAAAATCACTGCAGGTGGT
The DNA here is from genome assembly GCF_019320065.1 of Cervus canadensis. Taxonomy (NCBI): domain Eukaryota; kingdom Metazoa; phylum Chordata; class Mammalia; order Artiodactyla; family Cervidae; genus Cervus; species Cervus canadensis. The sequence continues at coordinate 19,293,705 of NC_057395.1, read as the reverse complement.
GACTGCAGCCATGAAATTAAAAGACACTTGCTCCTTGGAAGAAAAGTTATGACCAACCTAGATAGCATATTAAAAAGCAGAAACATTACTTTGCCGACAAAAGTCCGTCTAGTCAAAGCTATGCTTTTTCCAGTAGTCATGTATGGATGTGAGAGTTGGACCATAGAGAAAGCTGAGCGCCGAAGAATTGATGCTTTGAACCGTGGTGTTGGAGAATACTCTTGAGAGTCCCTTGGATGGCAAGGAGATCCAACCAGTCCACCCTAAAGCAAATCAGTCTTGAATATTCATTGGAAGGACTGATGCTGAAGCTGAAGCTCCAATACTTTGGCCACCTGATGCGAAGAACTAACTCATTTGAAAAGAAACTGATGCTGGGAAAGATTGAAGGCAGGAGGAGAAGGGGATGACAAGAGAATGAGATGGTTGGATGGCATCACTGACTCGATGGACATGAGTTTGAACAAGCTCTGGGAGTTGGTGATGGAGAGGGAAGCCTCACTTGCTGCAGTCCATGGGATGGCTAAGAGTCGGACGCGACTGAACTGAACTGATTTTCTCTTTTATGATAGCATCTGAAGATTTTATGACAGTTTTTCAAGGCCCTGGTGACTTGAAATTAGGCCCAGATAAGTGGTCAATTTAAATAAGCTATGAGTCCAATTTAAACAGGCTAGGTTAAGTCAAAATTAGCCTTTTAATTACACTATCTAACATCAGAAGTCAGTGTTGTACTTTATATATTTGAAACTTTGGCTTTCCATAAGAAATGGAATAGTAATGCGTTGTATCTTCTCATTGCATGTGCAGAATATAGCTTTCTAATTTTTTTCCTTCTTCCATTAAAGAGCATTCAAATCACAGCTGCTGGCAGAAGTTGCTTGTTGCATGCTCTAGTGCCTCTTTCAATTTTTAACTTTCATTTCATAAACTCTTGTTTATTCATATATAGGATTGGTGCTATAAGGGCCATACATATACAGAACATCTTCCAGAAAAAACCCCAAACTTATGGCCAACCAAATATGAACTCTTCAAGACAAATTTTTTCTGTCTTCTCTTTCAGGTAAAACCTAGGGTCTTTTTTTTTCCCCCAAGCAACAATTTCATTCATCAAATACCATATTGTGTCATTAGTATAGTATCTGGACAAAGGGATAGAGGCTTGAAAGTGGTAGGAGACAGTCTTGGCATAAAAAGGTGAAAAGGATAGACAGATATATAGATTTGTAACAGGTTACTTGGATTGCACTGTTATATTGTGAGGTGGGTACACATAGCTTAGTATATGTGGAGAGAGTCAGTGGTCTCTACTAGGAGAACAAGTAAAGAATATTTTTTCCTGGACCAGGCAGGATTGACCCATCTCAGTATCCTATGTATATGCCTAAAGTGGAAGGTCTGCTTCCATAGACATGTCCTGAAAATAGAAGAGTGTCTGGGCTGAAAGAAGGGTTCCTGTTCCCTTTATGTTACATTACTCTTTATATAGATCTGGGATTTCAGAGGAATGATCATGATTTTATTTCCCGGGTTGTTTTGTCTCTTGGTCAATTTGTCTTTACAGCAAGGGGAGCTGCTGCTTCCTGACCCTGCCAGGAAGGCTGGGCTTCTCCTCCTGAGCAGATGGACATAAATTTTAAAAGGGGTTTGGGAGAGAAATGAGGGAAATTCAAAGCAGATAAATCATTAACTTTTTACTACCCTTCTTATACATGGCACATTACTTCTTTCATAAAAGAACTAGAGAAGCACAATATTAAGAGGGTCATTTTAAAATTTGCATACGAGGTGTTCTCATATTTTGTCCTCCAAATTGGCCTTTTTTAAAAGTCCAGTCTTAGGTAGACTTTTTTTTTTTTCCTGGCAAAATCAGCAGGAACTTCCAGGTGGCTAAAATCCACGCTGTGCATTGTCGCTGAGAACATTTATAGCACATTGTTCAGAACAGAATAGCTGAGAGCGACAGGGGGCTCTTGAAATGCCTCTTTGAGCCCTAAATTGGAGACATGTTTTTGTCATTTCAGACTTGCAATGGTGGGGTCTAGTATTCAAAGCAAATACCACTCCTGTGGAACACCAGCTTTAATTAATGTCCAGCAAGAGATGAGCGATTGCCAATAAGCCATGAATTAAAGTGGAATGGTGCACCAAAGGCCGGGTTCTCATCTCAAATGCAGAGCATTTCTTGCTGTTTTCTTGAAAGGTCACCTTAGGCAGAGAGGTGAGCAAGCTTCCATGCCAGCTCCCCAATTCTGAGGGGTGAGCAGTACCAGCAAACACAAAGAAGCAGGTTTTGGCTCTAGCAGGAAAGGGGGAACAAATCTGATGGGCTCAAAGGCATTTTGTCAGTGTCCCCAACATTAAAAGCTGGGGTATTTATGGAGCATCTACGTTCCTGGACTCATTATTTCTTATATCGTCATAAACCTCAGTCTTGGGAGGATTCGTGAAGGTTGTCTATTCCCATCACTGTGTTGATGCTTGCAGGGACCACTTCTGCCAAAGGCGTATCCAGTGCTGCTTGAATTCTCCTGTGACCTGAAACTCCCCCCTCCAGGAGCAGCCTGTTTCATCTCTGAGTGGCTAAGCCAGTTTACTTTTTTTTTTTTTTCTTAAACGTGAGCCAAAATGAATCCCCTGCTGCTTTAATCCACTGAGGCTGATTTATCCCTGAGGGCCAAACACAATGAATCAAAACCCTTGTTATGCGCAACAGCTCTTTAATAAAAGGGAAGGCATGTCTCACACTCTCCCTCTTCTATGGACAAAGCAACCCTGAATCTTTCAAACAGGCTTCATGGGGCATGATGTGTGTGTGTGTCCACCTGGTCTTCTGCAAATGATAATAATTATTATTATCTTAAATAGTGCATACAGTGGGCCAGGCAGTGTTCTAAGAGCTCATATAAATCCCTACAGCGATCTTCTGAACTGATTACTAGGATTATCCCATTTTACAGATGAGGAAAAATGAGACATGGAGAGCTTAAGTAACTTGCCCCCAGGATTTGAATCCAGAATGCACACATTTCAACATTTCCCGTGCTCTTATTTGTCTGTTTCAACCATACCTTTTCGGAAGACAGAAGCCATTTACAATTTCCTGTTGGAAACTCATATTTCTAAATTTGTTCCACATGAACATGTGCTTGCAACTTGAAATGTGTTGTCCTGATTAAGCCTCTCAACACTCAGCAAACACCATCAGCCCTGTCTGTCCTGCTGAGAAATAGACTCAAAGTGATTAAAAAATAGCAATTCAGTACAGTCAAGATTTGAATCAGGCACTTCTGGGTCAAAACCGCGGAGGTTCCATTCTACTGAGATTTGCCCTGGGCTCCAACTACCTGTGGTGAATGAATGAGGAGCCCCTTCCTACATTGCAGAGCTGGGCCCCCATGACTAGTGACCCCTAGCAGTATGAGAATGTGGCAAGGGGCTTTCTGGTTTATGGTTTGCTCTCAGGCATTCAGAGGAAAAATCACTCCCAAAACTGGTTCCCTGAACCTCCTTCAGCCTTGCTATTTATCTTTTCCTCAGTCCTGAGGTCCTCAGCTCACATGCACTGCCGTGTAGGTTCAGCCTTTAGAAGCTGTCCAAATTATTTACTGAAATGCTCATTTCTATGCCACTGCAATGACTAGCTTTGATTTTTTTTAAATTTTTTTCATTTATTCATATTAGTTGGAGGCTAGTTACTTTGCAATATTGTAGTGGTTTTTGCCATACATTGATATGAATCAGCCATGGATTTACATGTGTTCCCCATGTAAAACCCCCCTCCCACCTCCCTCCCCATCCCATCCCTCTGGGTCATCCCAGTGCACCAGCCCTGAGCACTTGTCTCATGCATCAAACCTGGACTGGCTATCTGTTTCACAATTGATAATATACATGTTTCAATGCTATTCTCTCAGATCATCCCACCCTCGCCTTCTCCCACAGAGTCCAAAAGTCTGTTCTATACATCTGTGTCTCTTTTTCTGTTTTGCCTATAGGGTTATCGTTACCATCTTTCTAAATTCCTTATATATGCGTTAGTATACTGTATTGGTGTTTTTATTTCTGGCTTACTTCACTCTGTATAATGGGCTTCAGTTTCATCCACCTCATTAGAACTGATTCAAATGTATTCTTTTTAATGACTGAGTAATATTCCATTGTGTATATGTACCACAGCTTCCTTATCCATTCATCTGCTGATGGGCATCTAGGTTGCTTCCATGTCCTGGCTATTATAAACAGTGCTGCGATGAACATTGGGGTGCACGTGTCTCTTTCAGATCTGGTTTCCTCGGTGTGTATTCGCTTTGATTTTTGTAGAGCTGCTTACAAAGAGAAAATCTGAATGTAGGAATCTTGATTTGTGGGTTGCTAAAGTAATTTGGGTCTATGCATGTGGCCCCCTAATGATGAGGGCCCAGAAGTGTTGGGCAGGGATGCTCCCTGGAGTGAACCCCAGGAGTCTAAATGAGGACCTATTCTTCCATGTCTACCACCAACAGGTTGGTTAAGGGTTTGTTGAGATTAACACATTTCTCTTTTGAAGTGTAAACACTCTCAGAGGATATAAAGCAAGTGGATACATCTCATAGAATACGTTGCTTTATTGGGTTGCAGTTTACAGAGACTGACTGCAGGGAATAAGTGATTGTTGGAAAAGGAGGAATCAGAAAGGGTGAAAAGATCAAAGGGTAAGTGTCTCAGGCTTATCTTCTCTTGGCTTTCTCTAGCTCTTTCCTCTCCATCTTAATTATAAATCATTAGGTCTAGAAGGTCCCACTTGGATTCCTGGACACATTAAGTCCAGGTCACTGGTCACTGGTCATGCCAACCTGTGGAATCTTGTACACAAGACAACTGTAAGAAAGACACTCATTATCTTTTGATCGAATTTACCCAAGTATTGGATTGAATGCTATCAGTTTCTCACTTTGGTCAAATTCTTCAGTGTCTGCAGTCCACAGTGTTTCCTTCTGAAAGTAAAGCTAATAATGCTGACTTTTTGAGACTTGGGAATTGGGCTAATGTTTTACATTGTCAGAGACAGAGTAAGGCTTGACACACGGTAGATGCTCAGTAAAATACAATACCATTAAAATTATTTTTGTTTGAATATTAGATTGTGTATCTATTGAAAATTGAATGAAGAGTTCTCCTTTTACATAATTTTCTTTTCAATTTAAATAAATATTTGACTTGGAAACAGAGAATCCTTAAAAATTATGTTGAAATGGTACATCAGAGAACTGCCCCTGCAGTTTACAAGCATTAACCAAATCCTCAAGAATTAAAACTAGAACTGAGTGGTTTCTTAGCAAGGAAGTTTGGAGTTTTCAGACACATCTTTTTTCTTTTACCTCATTTGCAAATACTTATCTCTGATTTAAATCATTCAAATGACTTCAGAAACACAATGGAAGCAGAGCAGAACTAAGTGTTTCCAACTGTCAGGTCTGGTGAAGGATGATGTAAAATGGGACATTTAGCTGGCATCCTGCAATGATCTGTAAATAGAATAAACAAAGCATCCACATTTAGTGGTTAAAAATAGTGTTTCTTGTAAATGCAGTGTGCCTGGAGACCTCAGGGTTGACGTGGGTGCCCGTGGATCTGGGCAAATGTGCTTGTAGGCAGGGGCACTCCGATGGGTCAGGTAAAAGGTTCTTAGACCCTGGATTCAACTTTAATTGGATAAAATGAAGTAAAACTGGCCTTTCTTCTTTCTCCGATGTCATCTTCAAATGAATTATGGACTGAATCTGCAGAGGTAAATCTAGTGGAAGAATTGAACAATCCATTGCTTTACTAGCAATTATCAATTGAAATAGTCTACTGAAGACCTGACTACAAAGGCAAGATTGCTCCCCTTCATCAATATTTCAGTGTTAATAAGGTTTTGCTTTTTTGGTGTGTGTGTGTTTATGTGTGTGTATGTGTGTGTATGTGTTTAGCAGACTCCCCTCACTGTCCTGTTAATCGTTAATTATGTTGTTACTTAAGAACACGTGTAGTCAACTCATGGTGCTTTATTTCTTTTCTACAAATTACACAGTAGAACTATTTATTGTCTGTTTTACAGGGAGCTTTAAGTATAAAAGTGGTTAATCCAGAAACTTTTGCTTTGATTGAACAAGCAAAATATATTACTACTTTATGCATGAGAGCTTCTTTCAACAAGGAGACAGTGTTTCATAGCCAACAATGAAAAACCACGTGAGATAGGAAGGCCATATCAATTTTTTTTCCCCCTGAGTAAAACATCTGCCTTTAATTTTTTATTCCATGCGTGTATGTACAACACTCACCATCTTCCAGGTAACCTCTATTCTTTGCAAATCATTTAATCTGCATACCGATCAAATGAATGAAGCACTGTAAACTCCCATTTTACAGATGGGAAAACAGAAACACACAGTGAAGCTGAGAAACTTGTCCAAAATTGCATAGGTTGTCAGTGGGAGAAGTGGGGTTTGGACCCAGGCAGTGTTCATGAGCTCAAGCAGCACTCTATCGGTACCTTTGTTCACACCTCTTAATTTAGTGTAATAAAAGCTCTAATAATCGCAGTAATAAAGCCTGCCAACGTAAGCATTGTCACTCTTGTGCCTTTAATGCTGTTCATTTTGAATCCCGTATACAAATTCTCATCCATGCTTTCTTTTTGATATGAAAATAGCATCAAATTTGGTGATTTTAAGTAAACATCCAAATAGGAAATTTTGAAAAGGTGGATCTAAAAGCAAGTAGTATTGGGAGGAAACATTGTAGACTTAGGACTGAGTGTTATTGGGGAAAGCTTTATGTTTTGATCTGTAGGGAAAGAACAGGTTGGCCAAGATGGCCATGGTCAGGCTCTCTTGACCCATGTTTTGTAAATACATGGTAATGTGACAGCTGAGATCACTTATTGCACTGCGATGCACCTCACATGTACCTGCTGGGCCATGGGCCAGTTTTGCCCTGTAAACACATATAAGCTCCACCTGAAAAGCCCTTGTGGCTATATTATGGCCGCATTATGGCTGTGTTGGGGCTATGTGTCCAATGGGTCAACCGCAAGAGAATATAGTATCTCTGCTTCTACTACAGCTACTGTGCCAGCCTGGAGAGAATAAACATGTCTACAGTTCATATGACTCCTTAGGTTTTCTTGCAGCTTCCCCGCTCATGCCTTGCCTAGCCAGAGTTCATAAACAGTGAGATACAGCAAGACATGATCAATAATGTGGTCCTTGGGATCATTACCTGATGGGGCTGGAGGCTCAGTATTTTTTTTAATCTTTATTTTTGGAGATGAAGAACCCGAAGTAGGGAAGGGAGAGTGACTGAACCAGAGTCATACATCCCACTAGTGACAGAGTTCCATCTGGACACATGACTTCCAGCTCCTAAACCAGCCTTTCTGTTGGACCATTCTCCTGAAATAGCTTCAGACATCACAGCCCAGAAGACAGGTCAGAGACATGCTGAAGTCTGAATCCAACAGATGCCCTTGGTCTTTTCCATATTCTTCAAGCAGTTTAACAGTTTTTCCATAGAATCTAGAACAATGTGCATGCAAGGTACACAGGTTCTCTGGCTCTTTGCAGGGAGGAGACATCTGTCTTTTGAAAATATGAACAACTGGTGATTATCACCTGGATTTGTCTTCTGTTAATTGATGATGAGTGTTTTCAGTTCATTTCAGTCACTCAGTTATGTCCGACTCTTTGTGATCCCATGGACTGCAGCACGCCAGGCCTCCCTGTCTGTCACCAACTCCCGGAGCTTGCTCAAACTCATGTCTGTTCAGTCGATGATGCCATCCAACCATCTCATCCTCTGTCATCCCCTTCTCCTCCTTCCTTCAATGTTTCCCAGCATCAGGGTCTTTTCCAGTGAGTCAGATCTATACATCAGGTGACCAAAGTATTGGTTGTAGCTTCAGCTTCAGCATCAGTTCTTCCAATGAATATTCAGGACTGATTTCCTTTAGGATTGACTGATTTGATCTCCTTGCCATCCAGGGGACTCTCAAGCATCTTCTTCAACACCACAGTTCAAAAGCATCAATTCTTCAGTGCTCAGCCTTCTTTATGGTCCAACTCTCACATCCATTCTCACAGGCTTCCCTTTGTGGCTCAGCTCGTAAAGAATCTGCCTGCAATGCGGGAGACCTGGGTTTGATCCCTGGATTGGGAAGATCCCGTGGAGAAGGGAAAGGCCACCCACTCTAGTATTCTGGCCTGGAGAATCCCATAGACTGTATAGTCCATGGGGTCACAAAGAGCTGGACATGACTGAGTGATTTTTTGCTTCACTCACATCCATACAAGACTACTGGAAAAACTATAGGTTTGAATATACAGACCTTTGTCTGTAAAGTAATGTCTCTGCTTTTTAATGTGCTGTCTGAGTTTTGAGAGAGTCAATTCTTACGTAGATTGATAAGCAGTCTGGGGTCCCTGAGGAGGAGAAAGGGGCCTGGGCCTCTCAGGGAGGAGAAGAGGACAAGCATTTTTTGCTATATTGCTTTGTCTTAGTCAATATAGCAATGTATCTTGCTCAAGGACATGTTTCTCCTTCTTTACAGGAACCTTCTGACTAATCTTGTTATTTTAAGACTATGTTGTGAGAATGGGTCTGGTAAAACCTTTTTATTGCTAATTCTAATCTTGTTAACTTAAGCTGTATGTTGTGGGAGTGGGTAAAAATGAATAAGGCCTTGATAAGACTAGTGAGGGGGCCCTCTCTGCCCACCTTCTATGTCTGTGTCAGAAGATTTCTCTGTCTGTTTTTATACTTTAATAAAACTCCACTACACAAAAGCTCTTGAGTGATCAAGGCTGGTCCCTGGTCCCAAAGCTAAATCTTCTTTAGAGATCACGAATACAACACCGTTCACTGTAAGCTATCAGTTTGTCTTAGCTTTTCTTCCAAGGAGTAGTTCAGTTCGGTTCAGTTGCTCAGTCGTGTCTTTGCAACCCCATGAATCTCAGCACACCAGACCTCCCTGTCCATCACCAACTCCCAGAGTCTACCCAAACCCACGTCCATCGAGTTGGTGATGTCATCCAGCCATCTCATCCTCTGTCATCCCCTTCTCCTCCTATCCCCAGTACTTCCAAGCATTAGGGTCTTTTCCAATGAGTCAACTCTTTGAATGAGGTGGCCAAAGTACTGGAGTTTCAGCTTCAACATCAGTCCTTCCAATGAACACCCAGGACTGACCTCCTTTAGGATGGACTGGTTGGATCTTCTTGCAGTCCAAGGGACTCTCAAGAGTCTTCTCCAACACCATAGTTCAAGAGCATCAATTCTTTGGCACTCAGCTTTCTTTATAGTCCAACTCTCACATCCATACATGACTACTGGAAAAACCATAGCCTTGAGTAGACGGACCTTTGTTGGCAAAGTAATGTCTCTGCTTTTAAATATGCTATCCAGGCTGGGCATAACTTTCCTTCCAAGGAGTAAGTGTCTTTTAATTTCATGGCTGCAATCACCATCTGCAGTGATTTTTGGAGCCCAAAAAAATAAAGTCTGACACTGTTTCTACTGTTTCCCCATCTATTTTTCATGAAGTGATGGGACCAGATGTCATGATCTTAGTTTTCTGAATGTTGAGCTTTAAGCCAACTTTTTCACTCTCCTCCTTCACTTTCACCAAGAGGCTTTTTAGTTCCTCATCACTTTCTGCAATAAGGGTGGCTTTGTCTGCATATCTGAAGTTATTGATATTTCTCCCAGCAATCTTGATTCCAGCTTGTGCTTCTTCTAGCCCATCGTTTCTCATGATGTACTCTGCATATAAGTTAAATAAGCAGGGTGACAATATACAGCCTTGACATACTCCTTTTCCTTTTTGGAACCAGTCTGTTCCATGTCCAGTTCTAAGTGTTGCTTCCTGACCTGCATACAGGTTTCTCAAGAGACAGGTCATGTGGTCTGGTATTCCCATCTCTTTAAGAATTTTCCATAGTTCATTGTGATCCACACAGTCAAAGGCTTTGGCATAGTCAATAAAGCAGAAATAGATGTTTTTCTGGAACTCTCTTGCTTTTTCTATGATCCAAGGAGTAAGCGTCTTTCAATTTCATGGCTGCAGTCACCATCTGCAGTGATTTTGGAGCCCAAGAAAATAAAGTCAATCACTGTTTCCATTGTTTTCCCATCTATTTGCCATGAAGTAATAGGACTGGATGCCATGATCTTAGTTTTTTGAATGTTGAGTTAGCTTTTCCACTCTCCTCTTTCACTTTCATCAAGAGGCTCTTTAGTTCTTTGCTTTCTGCAATAAGGGTGGTGATGAGTTTTTTCAGGTGGTTCAATTTCAGTTTCCTCAACTATCAATGATGATGTTGGATGAACTTCTAGAGTGAGCCTGACTGGTTCTTGATTTTGAAAAACCAGAGTGAAGAGACCCTTTGGTGGAATACAGTTATCAATGTCCCTTTCCGTTTTTCAGAGATGGGAAGATCACTGCAGCATCAGGGGCTCTGCTGTGCCAGGGCTCAGTGTGGGATGTCACTTGCCTTAGCTGGAGGGGGGATTTTCTCTCAATCCACCGTGGCCTTGCAAGGTGTCCAAGCATCCGCTCCCATCATCTTGGGCTGGGGAGTGCGTGGAACACTGAGTCTAAAGAGTGTCTTGGGCTGTGGCTGAAGATTATTCACGTGAAATGGGCTAACTGGATGGGGCCTGGAGAGACTCTCTGAGCAGGGCTGTGGGTGCTCACACTGGGTCACTTATGAGTTCTGGGCTCATTGTGAATGATGGGTGGCAACTCAAGAGCCAATTTGATGCTGATTTGCCTTTCCTGCAGCTCCAAGATACTGTTGGGAGATCAGGGACTGTTAACCTCTTCTGAGTTGTTGGCCCCTGGAATAATATTGTTGTTGTCAGCGTTTTATTAAGGTAAATTTTCATACTGTAAAATGAACATATGTTATGTGCAGTTGTGACAAATGTATGCATAATCACCTCCCTACCCTAGAGGCAATCACTGTTGATTTCTACCATCAAAGATAGTTGTAAACTGCATGCTATCTGCAGTCTTGTGTGTGTAGCTTTTTTCCCTCCTTATAATGTCTTGGGCTTCTTCATGTTACTGTGCATATAGCTGTTTGTTGTTTTTATTACTGCATAATTCAATAAGATTTTTTTAAATAAGATTTTTAAGTATATAATTTTATACATGAACAAGAAACTATTCTGAAATACAGTTGTCAGCATATTTTTGGAAAATATTAATTATGTAATATTTGGTAATTATGCCTCTTTCCTAATGCATTTGGTATGTATTTGGTACATATGCCTCTTTATTAATGCATTAATAGTAAGTTCTAGCGATGGGTCTAATAGCTGAGTAACTGCTGTAATCGTGAAGTAGCCCTGAGCATATGTGATGGACATCTGGCCTATCTGTAATATCATATGAAAACATCTGTCATGTTTTTATTGGTGGCAAAATAACAAAATATATTACTGATATCAAAGTGGTTTATTATCTACACCCTTAATTAAAGAAATTACTTTGTTAGAGGCTAGTAAAAAGAAAGCTGTTTTGCCCTCCTGACCATGGGCCCCCTAACTTCCGTGGACATCATGCTGTAAACCCTAGTGATTCATGGTTGTTACATGCACTGGTTCTCTTGTCTGCACCGTTCATTTCACTGTTTTTTTGGCCTTTGAAATCTCTAACACAGTGTTTGGGGGCTGGACAGCTGTCTTCACCAACTCTTCTCTTACATGTGGAACGGGAGCTTTCAGTCAAAAGGTCTGTTCAGGTCTCTGATTTCAGACAGCAGTAAATTGCGCATGGTGGTCTATGTGAGTGGACTCGGGGAGGCACTAGGGATAAGAGAAATACTTCTGTGAACAAGAGGATCACATGCAGTTTTCTAAGAGAGCAATGATTAGTCCTTGGAAATATCCCTTCATGAGGCATTAAGAGAGAAATTCTCTCTGTCCCCAGAAGAATGCCTAAGACATTCTTAGACCACAAGGGTCAGGCCAGTAGAACCCAGGACAAGAGAATTCCTGTGTCCCACATAACAGCTGACATAGAAAAGCATTTATTTTATTGCTTGAATGCAAAATATAACATTAGATTGCTACAAATATATTCCTTAGATCTGGAAATAGTAACTAAAATAATGTCACACTTTGATGTCTGTATTCTAAATGACTAAGAATTTTGTCAGCTGAGGCTACAAATGAGTAGAGGCCCATGATGATCTAGTCCACTGAAGTGTCAAGTTGAAGTTTCCTAGTTCAGAATTAAAGGGAGCCACAGGGTGAGAAGCAATCTGTGTCCCTAATCCTGTTGACAGCACTTTTCTTCAGACTCTGATTCAGAGCTCATCTGCTCCCTGCAGATAGCCCTGAGCTCAGCATTGCCAGGCTGGTTTCCATGGTGCTGATTTGCATACCAAACCCGGACTTGTATTTTTGTGTTTGCCTCACACATTTCCAGTGCTAAGTGTTCTTCTAAGAAAGGGATTAGCGTGCTAGCCAATTAAGACAGTACGCCAGAAATAAAGCACCCAGGGAATTATTCTTCAAGTTATATTACTGCCGTTATGCCCAAGAACAGAAAAATGGTTAGTTGGCTTTCTTAGGCCTGCCCTGAGTCTTAAAGATAAAATATCTTCAGTGAGATCTGGAGTGGTGTTTTTTCTTACTGTATGTTTTAAGCCATTTGCAAATGATTAAAACAGATTGTGTGTGTGTGTGTGTGTGTGTGTGTGTGATCTTATTGTGGGACAGGAGTGGATTTCTGGAAGGTTAACTTTTAAGATTTTGTTTCTTTTTGTGGCTGTGGGTCTCTCTAGTGGAGACATGTTGTCCCATTCACTTTGAAATATTTTCTTAAAAGACATCATGTTTTTTAGAACTTATCCAAATTCTCTGAATCAGCATTTTTATTCAGCTTTAACCATCAGAATTATAGCTGGAAAATGTTTGGTTCTAGAATGTCTCTATTGAATTCTACCTAGCAACACAAAAGATTGAAGGTCTGATACAACCACGTGGATGAATCTCAAAAACACGGTGCTGAGTGAAAGAAGCCTTTGACAAAAGAGTATATACTGTTTGATTTCATTTAAGTGAGGTTCTAGAACAAGGAAAATTAATTGATGGTTAAAAAAAAGAACAGTAGCTGCTTTTCAGTGGTGGGGGCAAGGATTGGGGTGATAAATATGCTTCATATTTTGATGGGGTTTGAGTTACATGTGTGTACATTCAAAACTCAGGAAGGTATAGTTAAGATTTGTATGTTTCACTATATAGTGTATATAGATACCGTTTATCTCAAAACTATGCTTCCCTCATACCTCAGTTGGTAAAGAATCTGCCTGCAATGCAGGAGACCTGGATTTGATTCCTGGGTTGGGAAGATCCCCTGGAAAAGGAAATGGCAACCCACTCCAGTGTTCTTGCCTGGGAAATCCCATGGACAGAGGAGCCTGGTAGGCTATAGTCCATAGGGTCGCAAAGAGTCGGATATGACTTAGCGACTAAACCATCACCATGAATTAATAAAATCTTTTATTGCAAAATCTGGGGTTATAGTATCAGATATTTAGAAAAACTAAGAGCTCCATGGGGCAATTGGTTAGCATGCAGTACTTAACACACAAAAACTGGACTTTGAACTAAAGTAGCATAATTAGTGGCAGTTTAATCAACAGTACTCGGAAATCATGTGTGGATAGGTTCATTCTTTTACTTCAGATATTTACCTGAATCTCTAGATCCCTGTAGAAAGGTGTCTGCTTCCAGAAACACGGCCATGTGTTCCACAACACGTGGTTGTGAGCAACCATGATTTGATTGGATTGGAAAGTGGACGGTTTGGCCTTCATTTTGACTCATCTTCCTTTTTAGGTATGAGAGGAAAGGTATCTGTGACAATGCCTTTGATCGGGTGGCATTTGGTAACCCTGTTTCTCAGGGAGAGCTGAGTTTTTAATCTCTGTAAAATGCATCAGTTCTGAGACAGCGAGCTGACTGATGGTTCAGAAAATCTTGGCTTTCTAAAATGCTACTATAACTCTGGGGTGATCTTTTGCTTTTATCAATGCTTTGGCTTAGAAAAAAGCCACTTGAACTTGGCAAGGAACCTGAGGAAGTGGGACGTGAGGCAGATGGGTCTGATGGAAGTTGGCTCTGAGTTCTTGCCTTGAAGTTATAGTCGGTCCTTATTACACAGTTGATAGAAACATGAATGCACAGATGTGGGCTAGGAAAGTGAGCAACGGAGCGCACCTTAAGTAATGTCTAGGTGCAGACAGAAGGACTCCTTGCTCTCCATCTCCTTGGTGGATTTTCTTCTCTGCTGATGCCTCACTCCCCTCTGACTCCATGCTGGTGGAGAAATCACAGGGCAGCTCACCCATGCTCCCTACACGAGGCTGTGCATTTCCATCCCAGCTGTGATGCTTTCTGAGGCTTCCTCCCTCCGCAGACAATTACCCTTGTCTGATGGAGCTGTCTTGTCAGAGAAACACAGATCCACCTCCAACACACACACACACACACACAGCCCTCTCCCCTCAGCCAACAGGCCTGCTCAAGTAGTCCAGCTCCAGAGTTCCTTTGGGGATCAGGGCAAAGGCTGCACTCAGACACTTGTCTTCCTATTTATCTTCCCCTTGAGAATGGTGAAGGGCCTCAATGGGACTCTAAGGGAACTGATACTCACCAGGCTTCTTGGCCTTCTCCAGTCAATGTAAATTGATCAGAGGCCAGTCAGGAACTTCAGGCAGGGCTTTACTGGGGCTCCTGCACCCACAGGAGAGAGTGAAAACAAGTCAGATTTCCTTTCCTAGCCCCCCAAGGCAGGTGTGGGAGAGCTCCTTACACGGGGTGAAGTAGGGGTGTGTCCAGGGGTCAGATCGGGGAGGGGGTGCTTGGGTGGTTTGCCCAGCTCTGTGATGGGGTGAGTGCAAGGGGCGTGTGCAGACCGTTTTGCTCCCAGATCTTCAGAAGTGGAAGTGGCCTTTTTGGGTCCTTTCGTATCTTATTGTCCATAATTTGTCCCAAATGTGCACGCACACGGTAATTTTCAGTCCCTTGTAGTTTCTTTGTATGGTGTTGCTTGAGGAGATGTTTTTCCAGGTGCAAGCACTCCAGTCAGGGGTCCCAGGTCCCAGCCTGTCTCAGGACCAAGGGACCCACCTTAAGGCAGCAGCGCTGACTGCCTCTAATATGAGTTTACATGTGGTACTTAGGTCTGTGTACTTAGGTACCGGCCATTTTCATGTTTTTCCTGCCCTGAAACCAGCTGCATTTTATGCTTGGGGGGAGTGACTCTTCTTGTATGAAACAGAACCAAGAATAGTCACCCTCCCACATATTATTAATAATATGGGCGAGAAAAACAGGAAAAGTATGTTTTCAACATTTTACTTGTCTTGCTTCCTTACACCATCTGAAAAGGCTTCATTTACACTCATTCCATCTGTGGAACTTTCAACAGGAGGGACACATAGAGAAGTATAAATCCTTGAGTCATTAGCATATTCATTTCAGACACTTTGTAACTCCTGGGAGCCAAGAGCCTCTATGTTTTCTCTCTGGGGAAAAATGACTTCATCCTTCAGTCACCTCTTCTATGTCTGAAAGGGCCACCATTTGTTGCAAAGTGACTGTTCTCCTCAAAATAACTGTGATGGGTAGAGTCATGGAAAAAAATTAACTGTTTACTCTGCTTACTTACTTTACATTGAAAATGATGTTTATGCTCATTTGTATTTTAATGAAATGTGAAAAGAAGGGAAATCCATTTCTTTCTCTCTAGAGTAAAGGTTGGGGTGCCCTGGAGGGCTTCTCAGCCTACTTGCAGCATGAATTTTATTTAAAGCAGAAAACCCTAGCAGTTTCTTTTTGAGTAAGGAGAATCAACAAGAACAGTAAAAGACTGTTTCAAATAGCTACAGAACAGTGCTGCATGATGATGCAGGTGTTTGCGTTTCACCCGGAGGGAGGAGGCTCTTCCGGCGGCTCTTCCGGGCCCGGTGGGCGCACTTGTGTGCCTGGTGGGCAGCTGGTTATTGTTTGGAGCCACGGGGACGGCTGAACCGTCTCTCTCTCATTTTCCAGCAGCCAGCCTGGTCATGTTCTCCTGAAAGACAAGGCTGAGAGGAAGCAAGTTATCCACCTTTCATGCCTCTGCCTGGGTCACATTTGCTGAGATCCCACTGGCCAAACTATGTAACATAATCAGGGCCAGGGTTACTGTAGGAGAGTCTGCAAGATTAGTGGGCAAAGGTATGAATACTGGGAGTGACTAAGAATTATAGGCATTGATGTATCAGGTTTACACAACTATATAATTTTATCAAGTGAAATGCAAGTCTCCCTAGTTGGAACCCTGAAGCTCCAATTTTAATTTCATATTTTCTTTCTGTTTTTTTGCTATCCAGACACCTGGCTCCTACTCATTTTGATCTTTTTCATTTACCATTAGAAATTTTGCACAAATCATTTCTCTTCTTGGAATATCTTTTCCCCGTCTTCTGTTTATCTATCCAAGCCTCAAGTACTTCTCAAAACCCAGCTCAAATTCACACTTTCCTGGAAACCAAATGTCGGTATCATTGCTCAACACTGACATATTACCTGATATTAATGATCACTTTTATATGTGTAAATGTCTTATTAAACTTCAATATAAGTTCCAGTAAGTTTCTTAAATTCAGGGTCCAGGTCTTATAATTATTTGTGTCCCCAAAATGTATTTATTCTATGTTGTTCAGTCACTCGGTTGTATCCGACTTTTGTGACCCCATGGACTACAGCACAATGGGCTTCCCTGTCCTTCTCCATCTCCAGGAGCTTGCTCAAACTATAGTAAGAGCTTAATGAGTATGTTGATTAATTGGAGGTCTGTTCTCCACCTTCAGTGCCGATTTCCTCTTCCTTGTCTCTGCCTACATTATATTCCTTCTCTAAGTTAGCTTCTTGAGTGTCACCTTCAGTCAGTACCAGCCCCCTTAGATACTGAGAACAACTCTACAGTTATATGCAGAGTACATCATGTGAAATGCCAGGCTGGGTGAAGCACAAGCTGAAATCAAGGTTGCCAGGAGAAATATCAATAAACTCAGATACGCAGATGATACCATGCTTATGGCAGAAAGAGAAGAAGAAATAAAGAGCCTCGTGATGAAAGTGAAAGAGGAGAGTGAAAATGTTGGCTTCAAACTCAACATTCAGAAAACTAAGATCATGGCATCCAGTCCCATCACTTCATAGCAAATAGACGGGGAAACAATGAAAACAGTGACAGACTTTATTTTGGGGGGCTCCAAAATCACTGCAGATGGTGACTGCACCCGTGAAATTAAAAAACACTTGCTCCTTGGAAGAAAAGCTATGACCAACCTAGATAGCATATTAAAAAGCAGAGACATTACTTTGCCATCAAAGGTCCATCTAGTCAAGGCTATGGTTTTTCCAGTAGTCATGTATGAATGTGAGAGTTGGACTATAAAGAAAGCTGCGCACAGAAGAATTGATGCCTTTGAACTTGGTGTTGGAGAAGACTCTTAAGAGTCCCTTGGACTGCAAGGAGATCCAACCAGCCCATCCTAAAGGAGATCAGTCCTGGGTGTTCATTGCAAGGACTGATGCTGAGGTTGAAGCTCCAATACTTTGGCCACCAAATGTGAAGAACTGACTCACTGGCAAAAATTCTGATGCTGAGAAAGATTAAAGGTGGGAGGATGACAGAGGATGAGATGGTTGGATGATATCACCGGCTCAATGGACATGAGTTTGAGCAAGCTTCAGGAGTTGGTGATGGACAGGGCAGCCTGGCATGCTGCAGTTCATGGGGTTGCAAGGAGTCAGACACACCTGAGCAACTGAACTGAAGTGAACTACAGTCATAAGCAGAAAGGGCTGAAATAAGCATCATCACTGATTAGTAATGTCTGTCGTGGATTCAAGGGGATGAGCCATTCATATTTGGTACCAAAGCAATTCTTAGTTCTTTGAGTGGCCTTATATTTTCTAAGCTCTGGAGGAAAGTAGTGATGATAATCATTAAAAAAAAAAATCATTCAAGCAAAGTATCTTCATAAGAGGCAGTAAAGTGCTAAGGTGACTAGTGGCCACTCTGTCATGCGTCAGCTTAGCTGAGCTGAACAAAAGTCGACCAACCTGACTATAGATTCTGGTTTTGCTGATTTCTAACTCTGTGTCTTTGGGGAAACTATATAATCTTAGGTTTTCTGAGTTTCCTCATGTACTAAGAAATAACACCATATGATGCATGATTATTAGGGTTGTTCTTGGTCCCTAGTAAGCACTCAATAAATACTAGCTACTAATTTATGAGTAAGCAGCAGGAAAATTTGCAAATGAGTAAAACATACATTTAAAATGAAAATAAATACAAATACTACGTTGGAAGTCTTAGATGATGATAATTGATGAGAAGAATAGAAGATCATTGAGCCTGGGTCTAACGGTATGTAAACCACTTGCAAGATACCAGGAACTACTTTGAGAAATGATTCCCTCAGCACCTAATTTCAGTCAAGTTTAATTCCAGATGGAGCATCACTAACTCAGATTTGTTACAGGGATTTATAGCAATTGTAACTTAGACAGTTATGGGGCCTACTAAACAGTGTCTGTCGGTCTGGCATTTGCATATCTGAAGCTGGAACTTGAAACCTACAAGGAAGGGAAGACAAGTGTAACATGAGCAAGAACAGTACAGGCTGGAACTCATGACCAGGAATGGGACAGATGCCACCACGACTGAACCTGTGACAATTCTCACTTCCTCTGACCTTGATAGGCAGGTATCCAGGAGAAGCCTCTTCATGGAGCCAGGCACATGACTGACCAGGAGGCATAGAATGTAAGAGCAGAAAAAGGCAGAGTCATTGCCTGTCCATTAAGTAATCCATCAAATGCGTGCAATGGACTTGAACTAGAAAACATGGTGTGTGTGTCCTTTGGAGTGTGAGGAACAGTATGGTTGCCGCTCACTTCTTCCAGCTTCTGCATAGCATCTCTTGGGACCCACCCTCATCAGAAATATGCAGAGAGGGAAACTGGGGACTTTTGTTCAGCTCAGCTAAGCTGACGCATGACAGAGTGGCCACTAGTCACATTGTCCTCACAGGAAGAGAACCAACTTTCAGCTTAGAAGATCTGTCCATGTGACCTTAGGTACAACCGTATAACCTCTCTCTCGGTTTTAGGTCTTAATACTCTCATGAGTAATAGGGAATGCAGGGGCGACTTTTTCAACCCTCAAGGCCTCTTACAGTTCTAAGTCTATACTTTTGTCATCCTGCGTTTGTTCCGTTTCTCATGTCTGTCAGTCTTGCTTCCACATTGACTGCAATTCTGTGAGCTCAGCCAGAGGGACAGCCAGACAAGAACAGTGGAAGGAGCCCATGTGTTTGTCTAAGCTCTCAGAGCCACTGAGGTAAATGCTGGGGGCAGAGGGCCATTGTCAGTGCTGGAATTAAATATTTACTGCATTAACCATGACCACTCATGGATTTCCGGGGAAATTGACCATATTGACTGAGACATTGCACTCCGCTTTTCTAATGATATGCAATCTTGACTCAGTTTGCCAGCTCTCAGGGGACTGCATGGTATTCATCTCCATTAATTTCTTTGCCTCCCTCCAGTTACAAGCAATTATCATCTTGGCAGTTTTACTCCTTGAGTAAGCACTGGCATACCTCTTGATGTCCGCAGGGCTGATGCCCTCCATGCAGATGCTCACTTAGGTTCTGACATGAGCTCAACAGAGTTCTCCCACAGCAGAACCACACTGTGGGGCATTCTGGGGGAAGATGCTCTCATGGCATACTCTGGGACAGAAGATTCCAGGGAAGCTGAAGGGAACTGTTTTGGGGGCTTTTACTTACATCTTTCCCCTCTCACCCCAAGCTGGTTAGTTAGCCAGTTCTAGTTACTGGTTCACAGTCTCCCCCTGGCAGTCCCCTGTCCGGGAATGGCTGTTGTCCAGAGAGAGCTGTCTTGCCCATCATTACATCCTTTCCTGCTGCAGACATTCGGTCAGTGTTGATTCCAGTACGTGAGGCCTCATCCACCTCTCCAGTTCAGGACAGCTCTGTAGGGTTATCTCAGTTCAGAGCTCCCATAGGGTTGGCTGAGACTTCTTTAGCGACTGCATCACAGACTAAGTTCTCCTTCCTGGACCTCCTTCCTTCCCTTCCTTCCTACCTTTTCTCCTTCCCCCTCCCTTCTATAGGTGCTGATCCTATAGGTATCCCATAATAAATGCTTGTGGAGAAATCTCTATCTCAGTGTCTGCTTTGCAAGTAAGCAAAGCTGCAACTGATGTAACATGTAGAGACATCAAAGTTTGGGAGGCAGAGACACATGGGATGGAAGCTCCCTAGTAACTCCTGGTTTCTGGTTGTTGAGTTTCTTTTCCCATTTATAAATTGGCTTTGTTGAGAGGATTAAAGGCCATTTGCTTACTACAGATCTCTAGTTCCTATTTGGAATATAAACACTCTCCTTTTAGCCCGTCACAACACTTATCACCTTCCAGCCTATCTAATTTGCTCAGGTATTGGACAAGGATCTTAGTTTTCTTTGCTAATATGTTACAAACACATAGTAGGTGTTGATAAATACTGAATGAATGAATGAGTAACTGAGTAAAAAGACAGAGGCAGTGAGAGACTGTGATAGTAAAATAGGGGAGAGGCCACAGAGGCTGAATGACACAAGAGAATGGAAATGAGAAAAAGCAGAAAGTCTCTAAGGATTTGGGGGAAGTACAGTACACAGAGGGCTTCCCAAGCGGCACTGGTGAAGGAACCCAGCTGCCAACGCGGGAGACACAAGAGACATGGGCTTGATCCTTGGGTTGGGAAGATCCCCTGGAGGAGGGCATGGCAACCCACTCCAGTATTCTTGCCTGGAGAATCCCATGGACCGAGGAGCCTGGTGGGCTACAGTCCACGGGGTCACACAGAGTCGACGTGACTGAGCGACTAAGCAAGCAGCACTCATGCAGACACAGAAGAGCTTTAAAAACAACCTCAGTTTTTCGACCTTAAGGTGCATCCGGTTCCCCTGGAGGGCTTGCTGGGCCCCACCCCAGAGGGCCTGATTCTAGAGGTCTGGGTGGAGCCTGATGATGTGCATTTCTGCTGTGTTTCCAGGTGAGGTACGGTGCTGGTCTGAGTTCACACTGGCTGAGAGCTGGCCTCTGGCTTCCCCCAAGGTTTCCAGCCTTGCCCTCTGCTCCTGTCCGCTCTGCTTACCCTGCTCCGCCCACCACCGTCTCCTTCTGGCTCCTTGGACTCGTCAGTGTTCTCACTTGGCAGACGTTGTGTCTCCTAATCTTCCTTTGGCTCTGAGACCCTCCCACCTTTGAGATCTCAGCTCACTTGGAGAGTTCTTAGGGAAGCCTTCTCGAGCCTCGCAGACTAGAATAGACCTTCTGAATCACTGCAGTAGGCATTCTGTAATTACGACCGCGTTTCAATAATGATGTCTTTAAGGAATGTCCACCATCATGGACTAAGAGCTCCATGGTGGCGGGGGGCTGTCATGCTTACCACACTCTGTCTCCTCTTACCTGCTGGAATGCAAAAACCAACCCAGATTATGAGGATCCTCAGCCTCTTCTGGTACCTGCTGTTACTGTTAATTGTTTACCCATCTTGATTCAGTTTAATTTTGGTTATTTCATTCATTGAAGACATAAAGCATAACATGTTAGTATTCACCTTATAACAATAAAACAATAGTTTTAAAGATTAACTCATTCATCTGTTCTCTTTTAGTCTATTTGAAACTCTCATTTCTTATTTTCTCTCAAGCATTATTAGCGTTATTTTAATTCCAAGGAGACTACATTAAGAGCTATTTCTTTTGTTTTCTTCTTCTTTTTTTTTTTTAATTTAGCATCTCAACTTCTATATCAGAATGCACAGGCCAGCACTTGGAATTCGTAAATAAAATGGCAGTTTTAACCAGGCATTATTTCTCTAAAGCCTGAGCTCTGTCATAATATATCCTAGTATTCATTCTAGGACTTAATAAAAAAATTTTTTTTGTAATTTTTTATACAGTTTATATGACCTTCAGGGTTTTTATAAAATTCTTTAATCATATCAAAGATAAGTATTTGTATTTTACAGTAACTTAAGATCATTATTAACTCCTCCTTTGATGTTCCTGGGGAAAATTTTTACTGAATACAGTGCATCTGAATTAAGACTATTTTGACTAGTCAAAAGCAGATCTTCTGAACCTTTCATTTTGGAATATTTTTTAAGTACTAGGCTATATGTTATTTTTTAGAAACTCCCCTTTTTTTTTTAAGTAACTTCTACATTGTTGCTCAGTTACACAGAAAAATCAGGAAAGGACTAAGGCTGCTTTATTCATCCCTGGGTTAGCACGGTGCCTTCTACATGGTAAATGCACGGTGAATGCTTGACGAGTGCCATTAACAAAGTTTTATTATTATTGCTTTACCCAAGGGCACTGTATTTTCTTATGTGTGTATTTTGTGGGTTTGCATGACAGTATTATGTTCCTTGAAGAGCAGATAAGAAAAAGTTAGGAAAATGATGTTTTTGGCAAACCAATAAAATGCTTATCTTTGTGTATAATTCTGTGATCTGATTTTCAAATAATGAAATATACTGCTTTATACTGCTTTATAATCTGTTAAGTATTAAAAGTGAGAGTTACGCTCCCTCATTTAAAAAAAAATGTGACTTAATTTTAGTTTGGCCAAAGTGATATATTTTTATTCTCCTCCCCACAGCTAATCCACCCCACTTAAAGCAGGTTTTGTTTAGTTGCCCGGTGGTTTAATTTTGTCTGCGTGTGTGTTAAGTTGCTTAGTCGTGTCCGACTCTGCGACCGCGTGGACTGTAGCCAGCTAGGCCCCTCTGTCCATGGGGATTCTCCAAGTAAGAATACTGCAGTGGGTTGCCATGCCCTCTTCCGGGGGATCTTCTCTACCCAGGCCTCGAACCCATGTCTCCTATAGCTCCTGGATTGCAGGTGGATCTTTACCCCCGAGCCACTGGGGAAGCCATTATCTGTGTCTATTCAATATATACTTTTGTAATGTAATGTATTTTATATATATATACATGTACACATATATTTTAATTATTCAGTGACTGCTTTTGTGCAGCTTCAAGGACATAGGTCTTGGAGTTATGAAAGCTACTATTGGAATCTTACCTTCACTATTGTTATCAATTATCTGTTGCCAAATAATGCTGCATGACAAATTCTTGCAAACCTTGGTTGCTTTAAACAATGAGCATTTACTTAGCCCCTGTGTGTGTAGGTTGGGATGGGCAGAGGCCCGCTGGGCAGTTCTGGTCTCCTGGTGTGGCTCACCTGTGTGTCTGGCTGTTGTCGTCTGTATGACAACAGTTGCTTGACTACAGTGGCAAGGGTGAGTGAGTCACGGGTCTCATCCTTCAGCAGGTTGGTCCAGGGACGTTCACACATTGGCCAGGCTGGGCTGTGAGAGAGAGACAGAGACAGAGACACAGAGACAGAGGAAAATTGCAGGTCTAGGCTCCACATGACACGCTGTATTTTCTGGTGCATTCTCATGACCAAAGACCATCACAAGGCCAGCCAGATTCAAGAACTGTTGGAAAGAAACCCAATTTCTTGCTGGCCAAAGGTGTGAGTGCAACGCGGCTCCGACCTGGGGCCACGCATGCAGTCTTCCCAGCTGTTCACGAGCCAGCGTGGAGCAATGTCCTCACACCTCAGCTGGTAAGGAGGATGGCTAATGCTGTTCTTTCTGTGCAGTGGTGCTTTTCCATCATGGTGATGCATTACTTTGATGAAATAAAGACCCTTCTCACTCACAACTAGAGTGAGCCCTATGCCCAGGGTCACTGCCCGTGCATGTGATGAGGGGAGGAGCTGCTTGTTGGAAGTCTTAGTGCCAGGTTTGCAGTGACAGACTGAGATGTGTGACTTGGTGTTTTGGCTGCCTTTGTGCACCTGGATTTAGATCAGTGCATGGGATTTTTTTCAGAAGTGTACGATGCATGAATGAATGCTTCTCTTTATATTATTATTGTGTTGTTATTAATAAAGCAAATAAGTTTTCACTTTAGGATCTTTCAGAGGAACAGGGACACACATACATACAAAACTGAGGATTGTAGGAGTCAACCACAAATATCTGATCATCCATACAACAGCAGTTAATGCTTATGGAGTATCTGTTATATGCCAGGCTCTGTTCTAGGAACCCCCTGTATTAGCACATTTGAGTTTTAGAAGATACATATCAGGCATCATGAAGGTCCCCTTTTTGCAGATGAGGAAATTTAAGTTCATAGCACTGTGTTGTTCCAGGTTACACAGCTCATAAATGGCAGTGGCGAGATATGCTCTCAGACAGGATCGTTCCAGGTCAGAGCCCTAAGCCATTGCTCCAGGGAGGGCTGCCACATGTGGTCTCCTCGCTGTTCCAGCCGCTTTCCTTTAGGTCACCACTCAGGGAAACCCAGCCAGGACTGCCAGCTGATTTCATAGGCACCGTTCGCCCGGCTCTGACTCTGCCCCGTTACCCACCCAGTACCTAACTAACAAGACGTTCCTTTGCCATCCATTCACATGTCATCATGAAATGGAAAAGGATTTTAATGAGAAATAGTTTCTTTCACCTTTCCTGATGTATGAGTGACAAATAAAAATTAAATATACTTAGTGTACAGCATGATGTTTTGATGTGCAAAGAAGTATTTACCATAATCAAGCTAATTAATAAATCCATCACTTCATATATTCCCTTTTTTATGGTGAAAACATTTGAAATCTACTTTCATTACAAATTTCAAGTTTACATTAGTATTGACTAGAGTCACCATGCATGCAGTAGATCACAAGAATTTAATTGTCTTGGAACTGAAAGTTTATATCTTTTGATCCATACTTTCTCTTTTTACCTGCCTCCTAGTTTCTGGTGTTCTCCATTAAAAAGAAAGGAAGGAAAGAAATAAGGAAAAAAGGAAGAAAATAAAAATAAAAGGACAGAAGGATAGGAAGAGATGGAGGGAGAGGAAAAGACAAGAGAAGAAAAGCAAATAGAGTGGATTTCAGTATTTTTCTATTGTCCTCAGTTTGGGGTTCATCCACCCGTCACTCTGAGCTTCTCTAAAAGCACACATCATTGAAATAAATTATTTAGGTAGTAAACTAGTTTTCCATGTTCAAAAGAAGATGGTATACTATCTTGCAACTTGCAAAAGTATTCTCCTTGGTTTATTTTGTTTTTATGGTTCTGTGTTTCATTTTATAACAGAATGTAAACACATGTGAGAAAAATTATAATTTAAAACAGATTTAAAATCAGGCAGCCCTTTGCCTGCTGCCAGTTGTTACTCATCAAACCCCTTATTGTTATTCTTCAAGAACTTCATAAATTTGTTTTTCAGTCCTCTGTTTTCCTCATATAAACTTTCGTGTTCTGTTGCCTGTGTGTTGGGCATATTTGTTAGTAAAAATAAACTTTTTCAATAAACAGTTTTGCTGCCCTGGAGAGACTTTGAAGCAATTGCAGCGGTGATATGGGTCCTGGGATGGAAACAGTAGGCTTCTGATAATAAGCCAAAAGGGCAAGGGGTCCTTTAAATATTTTCATCAATACTCCATGGTTCTTGGAATATCACATAAAATATACTCTGTTGGTACTGGATTAACAATAAAATTAGACTGATTTTGGTAGCAATAGAGCTGTGTTAACCAAGTCATCAAGATGTCTCTGTGGAAGTGAAAATTCCTAGTTAACGATGATCACCAGCACACTTCTGGCCTACCTTGCGTATGCTGTTGGGGAGGAAATGCGTTGCTGCAGCAGAGGTGTTGGTTCCCCCACCGTGGTCCCTTGGCAGTGTCTGCTTCTTGCTGTAGGTACTTGTGACTTCCTAGCTAAGAGGTCTCTCTGGCCTCTGGAATGTTCTCAGCCATGTGCTGGGCAGGCTGAAAGTGTAGAGTTAAAGCACCTGGAAGCAGCCAGTTACGGATGGGTTTGGTAGAAGCCCAAGTTCCCAGGCTCTCAGCTGGGCAAAACCGTGGTGCTTTCTCCACAGCTGGATGGAGACCCATCACCAGTTAACAGTTGCCTGTTTAATAAGCACCTTCCTTCACCTTCCTGCCCTGCAGCCCCCCTTTCCTAGACGAACTCCTGACGCTTCAGCCTTTATCTCAGGTGTGTTTCATAGGGAGCCCTACTGAAGACATCTACCATAAGATTCCAACAATTAAATGACTAAACCATCCTAATTTTTCAATTAATTTTTCTATCACTTATCCGTCTGTCAACCCTTCTCCCTTTCTCCATTTCCCTTGCATTCTAAGGTTATATAGCCTCATCCTATAAGGTAAAGGTCATTGGGATAATGTGTAAGGACACTACCAGTGAAGGAATAATGTATAAATTAAGAGAGTAGGCAGGCAGAATACAATGCTGTATGTAGAATGTGACCCTGAAATCTTAATAATTCTTGTGGATGATGCCCTTAAGAAAAAACATAACTAATTAAATTATAAGATGGTTACAAAAATATAATAAAGAGATAGGAGATAGTCTACAAGCATTTCTTCTTTTTTTTTTAAACAAGCATTTCTTAAATTAGTTTTAAACAGCTTTTATGTCATCAGACATAAAGTAGGAAAACACTTCTGCTTAAAATCAACACATGGTATTTCTCAGAAAGTGGAAGTGCCCATAAATTTACTTCTAGTGTTTTGAATGAAAAATGACAGATGAAGGAGAATATTCGGAAAGATTTCCTTAGAATTCTCCTATATTGAGTAGGGTGGGCAGCCTCTGTGGTCTGTCAGAGGAGAGGGAGTCACTGCTACTGACCAGACAGATGTTGAATTGTTTGGGGCTGGACTGCATGTCAAAGTCCGACAAACCTGACATAAAAAATATACCTTATCGTGTGTCAGAATTGAAAGGAACTATTTGTGTTCATTAGAGAAGTGAAGCTTTTCTGAAAAACTTCTTGTTGCAGTCAACTGTCCATCCCACCGAGTGAAAAGAGTTTCCAGTCCACACCAGATCACCAGTTGCTTTGGAAACTCAGTCCCAAGATGGACTCAATGCCAGAATTAACTTTGTTATACACACATTTGAAAAATCTGTCCATTCTTTTCTTTCTGATATTTGGCATCCTTTTAAAAATATATCATGGGTACTTTAAAGTAAGATAGTTTATTTATAGGTACACAATGTAACTCTTAAAGGAAATCAACCCTGAATAGTCATGGGAAGGACTGTTGCTGAAGCTGAAGCTCCAATACTTTGGCCACCTGATGCGAAGAACTGACACGTTGAAAAAGACCCTAATGCTGGGGAGGGTTGAAGGCAAAAGGAGAAGGGAGCAGCAGAGGATGCAGTGGTTGGATGGCATTACTGACTCAGTGGACACGCGCCTGGGCAAATTCTGGGAGATAGTGAAAGACAGAGAAGCCTGGCATGCTACAGTCCATGGGGTCACAAGCCACTGAACAACAACACATCATGTAACAGTTATCTATGGGCATATAATTGTTGTATTGTATGTGGATATATAACATATCATCTCAAATTTAGTTCTGTAAAACAGCAACAATCATTTGTTACTATTATTTATTATGACTCCAGGTCCAAGTAGGTAGTAATCATAGGAAATCTCTAAGGAATCCTCAGTCAAAAGGTGCCTGGGACCAAAATTACCTCAAAGGCCTCGTTTTCCACTCATACATTTTTCTTGACTCGTTTTTATTTACTTGTTAATATTTATCTTTAAAAAGTCTTCACTTTTTGTCTGTGCCATACAGCGTGTAGGATCTTAGTTCCCTGCCTAGGTATTGAACCCGTGCACCCTGCATTGGAAGCTGGAGTCTTAACCGCTGGACTGCCAGAGCAGACCCTCCTCTCAAACACTGGTTGTCTGGCAGGGAAGACACGGACAGCTGGGAAGTGGGGCAGCTGGGGCTCCTGGGCATGAACATCTCTGTGTCTCTTCTTTCCATGTGGTCTTTGAGCAGCGTGGATTCAGGAGAGCTGGGCTTCTTACCCGGGGCCCCCGTGTTCCAAAGGGGCAACGTCAAGAGAGAAAAAGAGAGAGAGAACCAGGCAACCCAGCTGATTTATGACCTCGGCTTTTGTCAGTTAGAAGCAGATCATTAAAGCCCCACGTGTAAGAAAGAGACTCCAATTCTTTTTTTAAAAAAATAGTAATGTATTTACTTTTGGGGGTGCTGGGTCTTGGCTGCTGCTTCGGCTTTCCCCCGGGCCCCCGGGCTTCAGCGCTTGCGGCACATGGGCTCAATAGTGTCAGCTTCCGGGCTCTGCAGAGCATGCTCAGTAGCTGTGACACACAGCTTAGTTGTTCCATTGTATGTGGAATCTTCCAGGATCAGGGATTGAACCTGCGTCCCCCGAGTTGGCAGGCAGATTCTTTACCCCTGAGTCACCAGGGAAGCCTGAGACTCCGTATCCTGAGGGAAGGATTATCAAAGAATTTTACAGGGCCTTATCAGTTTTGCAATTCCATTGCCTCTGGCCTAACACTGTGCTTGATCATTGCTGAAAAAAATGGCTAATTTATCAAAATTATTATACAGCAATACTTCTGCTAATTTGAACGTGGTATCTAGCTGTTCTTTTAAATATATTTATCTAGAGGGCAGTGTTAAACAGGAAAACTGGAGATTCAGAAGTAACATGTTGACTTCTAAATCAAGAAGAAACACTTACTCTTGCTTTCTCCCTTGAATTCAGCTGACATCTACAGTGGCTGCTACAAGCATACCACTGTGCTAGGCTGTTGCGATGAAGACAGCTATCTAACACTGTAAATCAATACTGAAATAATTTTTTAATTCAAAGAGCATTTATAATATAGAGGAACTAAACACAAAGTAATGGTGGTGAGGACTAAGGAAACAGAAAGAGCAAATAAAAATAAAATAAAATTAGGAATAGAAGTAGTCCAGGGTCTTTCAGGACCTCACAGTTGTTTGTCAGCTCATTAACAAAGATTATTTACTCATCACTGCAGAGGTCACACTAACAGAATATTACAGAAAAATGGGTCTTAATATCCTGTAGAAGCACCAGGGAAAAGTTCCCAGCATTTTCCAAAATCCATACTCAACCCAGAGGATGCTCTAAACAATAGACTTTGTTAGAGAGGATACGAAAAAGGCTAATCACATCAGCCAATAATTACTTGGCTGATATTTTTCTGTCCTGTAAATTATAATTTATGTATCACAAATATCGTGCAAATGTTTGCTGAATGAGTGAAACGTTGCCTAGTATTATTGGACAAAACATGCCGTTGACAGGTCTTCTACCTAGGGATCAAGGAGTCCTGAGATCTCTTGAGAGAGAAGTGTTGAAAGAGAATGAGAGCACTGATTTCCTCTCACTTTATTCAAGTGTAATTGATGGGAAGAGGCATTTTCTCCTTGGTCTTCAGTGTTATTTTGGTCTCAAGAGTGAGTAGGCATCAGTATCCCAATCCACTTCCAGAATCACTTTCTCAATGAGCAGACGCAGGTTGTGTTTATTTCTTAGGTTCTCTCTCCCAGTTATTTAAGCTCTTTTCCTTTTGGAGCTCATGAATGGACGGAGGACTGCCTGGGCATGGTGGATGCCGTCAGCACCCGCTCCCTTTCCCCTCAGACCTTCCAGTGTGCTCAGCCTCTTTCCAGCTGCTCAGGTCTACAATGTGTCTGAATCCTGCTCTTTTTATTTTTCCTCAAAATTCTGAATTGCTCTGCTAGAGTGTGTAGCAGCTGGACGTGCCATTGAGTGTTGATAACCACAGGAGCAGGCCTCAAACAGGAACATTTGTGAATCGATGTGCAAGTGCCTGGCTCCCTCCAGCCTTGGGCGTGACAGTTTGACACGTTTTACTCTGGCTCTGAGAGCTCTAATGAGATCTTTCCAAAGGTCTGCAGAACCAGCCTTTCTAGATGTCACAGTTTATTGGCTTTCAGCCCCTCCCTCTCTCTCTCCACATTCCAAGAAAAAATGACTGTGCTCAACTCCTTGTCACAATCACTGCTTCTAGAAGAAAACCCGAACTGCTATGCCATGACTGGGGTGCTAGGTATTTGCCAGGTACTCGTAGGGACTATCTATATAAGAAGAATTTTCTAAATGATTTTCAGAGAGTAAAAATACTAATTTTTTTTAATAATATTAGACACTGACACATAAGGAGACATGCTTTCAGTTACTTTTCTTGTGAAACATTGCCTTTAAACAGAAGTTTTTCATGTAACAATCATGATATGAGCAGTTAGAAGGCACTCACTATTCACTAACTATTCATAGAAGTGGAAGTCATGGGAGTTAACAGGTGAGGCAAAAGACAAGAGAGATTTCAGACTTTCTCTGTAATAAGCAAATGACTTAAAACTACTACAACTTAATGTCTTGGTTAGATATATTAATGCTTTAAAGATATATTCTCTAAAGCAGTGTTTTAGATTTCAAGTCACAGGTCTTCAAAGGAAGGACAGACATTCTGAGCTAAGATTTTGCATTTTAGACCATCCTTCTGGAGTCTACTCTTGAGATGATTTTGTTGGGTTGTGACCATCCCAGCATTTCATGGAGTTATGTTTCCATTGGGAAAGTTTTAAATATTTGAACAGCAATACTTGCTTGTAATATTCATATTATCCTTGAAGTTAGCTTGCTATAGTGTTAATCTACCTTTAAGTTGTTTTTTGGCATTTATGAAATCAGGAACTGATTTGAAAAAAAACACTTATATGGCACTTACTATGTGCCAGTAATTTGTCTGAGAAATTTATTATTAATTCATTTAATCCTCAGACTTGCTTGCCAATTTAATAATGTCACCTGTTTCAGATCAGGCTCTGGAAGGTAAGGTAACATGCCTAAACTCACATGCATTTGACTTGATGGGGCTAGGATTTGAATGCTGGTTGTCTTAAAAGTCCATGCTCTTGAACATCTAGAGCTGTTTTCAGGGAGTTCCTAGTTAAACGGGATGGTGGTGGACAAACAACACACAATTAAGTCATATAGCATAATGTTCAGAAAGTGCTTGAAAATGCAGAGGATGGAAGGCTGACTTTGCCTCGGGATTTGTGAGCTCCAGGAAGGACAGCACCCTTGACCTGAATTGCAAAGGACACGCCATCTGCAGTGATTTTGGAGCCCAAAAAAATAAAGTCTGTCACTGTTTCCATTGTTTCCTCACCTATTTGCCAGGAAGTAATGCATGTAAGTTAAATAAGCAGGGTGAAAATATGTGTTGGATCATAGAAAACGCGAGAGAGTTCCAGAGAAAACAACTACTGCTTTATTGACTACACCAAAGTCTTGGACTGTGTGAATTGCAACAAACTATGGAAAATTCTTAAAGAGATGAGAATACCAGACCACCTTATCTGCCTCCTCAGAAATCTGTTTGCAGATCAAAGAGCAACAATTAGAACTAGACGTGAACAACAGACTGGTTTCAAATCGGGAAAGGAGTATGTCAAGATTGTAGACTGTCACCCTGCTAATTTAACTTATATGCAGAGTACATCATGGAAAATGCTGGGCTGGGTAAAGTACACGCTGAAATCAAGATTGCAGAGAGAAATATCAATAAACTCAGATACACAGATGACACCACTCTTATGGCAGAAAGCAAAGAACAACTAAAGAGCCTCTTGATGAAAGTGAAAGAGGAGAGTGAAAATGTTGGCTTCAAACTCAACATTCAGAAAACTAAGATCATGGCATCCAGTCCCATCACTTCATAGCAAATAGACGGGGAAACAATGAAAACAGTGATAGACTATTTTTTGAGGCTCCCAAATCACTGCAAATGGTGGCTGTAGCCATGAAATTAAAAGACACTTGCTCCTTGGAAGAAAAGCTATGAGCAACCTAGACAGCTTATTAAAAAGCAGAGACATTACTTTGCCAACAAAGTCTAGTCAAAGCTATGGTTTTTCCAGTAGTCATGTATGGACGTGAGAGTTGGACTATAGAGAAAGCTGAGTGCCAAAGTACTGATGCTTTTGAACTGTGGTGTTGGAGAAGACTCTTGAGAGTCCCTTGGACTGCAAGGAGATCCAATCAGCCCATCCTAAAGGAAATCAGTCCTGAATATTCATTGGAAGGACTGATGCTGAAGCTGAAACTCCAATACTTTGGCCACCAGATGTGAAGAACTGACTCATTAGGAAAGACCCTGATGCTGGGAAAGATTGAAGGCAGGAGGAGAAGGGGATGACAGAGGATGAGATGGTTGGATGGCATCACCGACTCAGTGGACATGAGTTTGAGTAAGCTCCAGGAGCTGGTGATGGACAGGGAGGCCTGGTGTGCTGCAGTCCATGGGGTCACAAAGAGTCGGACATGACTGAGTGACTGAACTGAACTGAACTGAACTGAGCAGTTTATTAAAGAAGCTGTTTTTTTTCCCAGGGAGCAAATCATTTTAGAATATACTGAAAATCTGTATGAAGCTATAAAGTACTTCTACTCGCTTTTCTACTCTAGTTAAGAGTAATTAAAAATTAATTCTTTTTTAAAAGAGATTTACCTTTTGGGATAGTGTAAGTAAATAGTTTGCTCTCTGTTACGTGTTCCTACTTGGAAGTGTAAATATCTCTGCATGTGTTTACATGGGCCTCTCTAACTTCAGAAAGATTCCTAAGCTATTTTCTTAGAACTCTTGACACTAAGAATTAATGGTGGAGTAAATATTGACCTCTATGTAATAGATTTTCAATACAAAGCAATTTATTTGGTTTTAATTTTGTATTATTGCTCATTTGTCAGCTTATAAATGTTCACCCATGTACCAAGAATAAGACTCCAGTGCTGGAAGATTTGCATTCCAGACCAGCTCCTGAAGCAGAGCAGAATGATGGCCAGAGCTGGTAATCTTCAAGTGTTCTAAGGCTTTCTAGGAATGATAGGTTATGGTTTTCCTTGGCCTATGATTTAACCAGTCTTTAAAAATACATTTCTTTCTCATGATTCAGAATATTATTCATGGTATAGGCTGTTTACTTCAAATTTCTACTCTGATTTAATTCAGCTACTAAACAATGACATTTTGAAGCCACAGAGTACCTGTTACTAGACATATCTTCTGTCCAGGTAACCCTCAATGTCTTCTCCTTTTAAAAACAAATTTTAAAAAGAAATCAAGAACCAGGTCATATCTTATTTTTATTTGCTTCTGTGCCTTTCCAGAAGTTCCTCAAAAGTATACCAGATTATCAAGCCTGAAACATACACTGAAGCAAAAGTTAATATTTGATATTGAGTAAACGTTGAAGGTTGGCATGGCTACTTTCATGGGACCCAAACAAAAGATGTAAACTAGATGGAAGGTTTCTTTCTTTTCCATGTTCTTTCCCATGTGTGAACCTATGGGCAGTTGAAGGTGACCCTGCCCCAAGTAGTACAGATATGCTGCGTTCTTTTACCTGGATTCTGCCGTATGTGTGCTGGAGTAGTTATGTGGCTGAATATGGGTCACAGCACCATACACTTGTTCCAGCTGTGGGAAGGGAGAAGAAAGTGGAGGACGAGTGGTTGTCTTTTAAAGGCATGATGTAGAGTGTTAATATATCATGGTGTTCACATACTATCAGCCAGAATAGAGTCAAATGACCAGGCTTAGCTGTAAGGAAAGATGGGAAATGCAGTCTCTAGCTCAATGGCCAAGGGTCCAACCAATACTAGACATTACACTTACCGAAAGGAAGAAAAGCAGCCTGCGTATTGGAGACCAGTTAGCAGTCTCCACCAGAGAAAGCTTTCCCATCATACTTTATGTTGGCGGATAAAAGGGTTTTCCTTATTTGGCTTCATGCACAATTCTATATTCCAATTTTGAAATGATCTTGTGGAATACTTAGGCCTCCAGATACTTTTCTGAGGCTTTTCTGTGGGCTTCCCTCTTGGTTCAGTGGTAAAGAATCTGTCTCCAATGCAGTAGACATGGGTTCAATCCCTAGGTTGGGAAGATCCTCTGGAGAAGGAAATGGCAACCCACTCCAGTTTTCTTGCCATGGAAATCTCATGGACAGAGGCAGGCTACAGTCCATGGAGTCACAAAAGAGTCAGACATGACTCAGCAGCTAAACAACAGCAAATTATTTAATAGGTAGTTGAAAAGGTTATTGTCTTCTAGTTTTCACCATATAAAACCAGTTATCTTTAATTCATTTCACTAATACATATCATATATGATACATAAATACTGGTATATATATGCATATGTGGTAATACCCTTGCATGCACACATAAACACACACATGAGAACATAATTAGGGGTACTTTTTCTTATATTGTTCACCAACACCCTGTTCCTCTCATTCCTTTTGCTGAACTTCTTTGTCATAGCTAAAATTTGAATTCTGCTGCTTATGCAGAGTACTCAAAATGGAAAGAGGAGGCAGATGCAGGAATTGCTGGTGTCTGCAGCCAGCCTTTCTTGCCACTGTGTTGGCTTTTATTATCTTAATTTTTAAGCATATGAACTCGTGTTTCTTTCTTTCTTTCTTTTGGCGCATTGCTTGATAGTGGTCCTAGCCATTCCATTTTAATTTTTGTTGTTCTGCATAATTTCTGTTGATTTGCTCTATTTGTTATGTCGTTATTCTAGGAGGACGTATATTTTGTGCCCAGTGCCCAGTCATGTTTGACTGTTCACGACCCCATGGACTGTAGGGCACCAGGCTCCTCTGTCCGTGGGATTTCACAGGTGGGAATAGTGGAGTGGGTTAATGTTTCCTCTTCCAGGGGACCTTCCTGAGGGATCAAACTTGCACCTCTTGTGTCTTCTACATTGGCAGGCAGGTTCTTTACCACTGTGCCACCGAGGAAGATATATATATTCAGGCATTATTATATAGGAATTATATAACTTATGAATTAAATAAATACATAGACATGTAAAACCATAGCCTACTACAATTCTACTGCTTTGCTACCTTGGGCATGTTAAAGTTGATGCTATTTTGAGTTGTGATATGCTCGGAGGTAGATTTCCCAAAATAAAATATCTCAAGAGAGTTCTTGCTGCTCCAGGGTTCCTAGAAGACTCCCTGGGGAAGGAGCAGGGAGATTGCTTAGAAAGAAAAATGAGCCATCAGCATAATATTATATTATGATATCACCAACTAATAATGGACATATATTCAACTAATTGGGCTTCCCAGGTGGCAGTAGTGGTAAGGAACACTAGATGTAGATGTAAGAGAAGCAGGCTTGATCCCTGGGTTGGGAAAATGCCCTGGAGGAGGGCATGGAAATCCCTCCAGTATCCTTGCTTGGACAACTTCATGAATAGAGCAGCCTGGTGGGCTACAGTCATGAGGTTGCAAAGAGTCAGTCATGATTGAAACGACTTAGCACACAAGCACGCATTCAACTAACTAAATACAAATAACTCAGCCTTGGGTGAAAAGTCAGGAAATGCATTCAACCTTCAGTTCAGTTCAGTTCAGTCTCTCAGTCGTGTCCAACTCTTTGCAACCCCATGGACTGCAGCACACCAGGCCTCCCTGTCCATCACCAACTCCCAGAGCTTACTCAAACTCATGTCCATTGAGTCGGTGATGCCATCCAACCATCTCATCCTCTGTCACACCCTTCTCCTCCCGCCTTCAATCTTTCTCAGCATCAGGGTCTTTTCAAATGAGTCAGTTCTTCGCATCAGATGGAGTTTCAGCTTCAACATCAGTCCTTCCAATGAACATTCAGGACTGCTTTCCTTTAGGATGGACTGGTTGGATCTCCTTGCAGTCCAAGGGACTCTCAAGAGTCTTCTCCAACACCACAGTTCAAAAGCATCAGTGCTTTGGCACTCAGCTTTCTCTATAGTCCAACTCTCACATCCATACATGACCACTGGAAAAACCATGGCCTTGAGTAGACGGACCTTTGTTGGCAAAGTAATGTCTAGCTTTTTAATAAGCTGTCTAGGTTGGTCATAGCTTTTCTTCCAAGGAGTAAGCATCTTTTAATTTCATGGCTGCAGTCACCATCTGCAGTGATTTTGGAGCCCCCCAAAGTAAAGTCACCCACTGTTTCCACTGTTTCCCCATCTATTTGCCATGAAATGGTGGGATCAGATGCCATGATCTTAGTTTTCTGAATGTTGTTTAAGCCAACTTTTTCACTGTCTTCTTTCACTTTCATCATGAGGCTCTTTAGTTCTTCACTTTCTGCCATAAGGGTGGTGTCATCTGCATATCTGAGGTTATTGGTATTTCTCCCAGCAATCTTGATTCTAGCTTGTGCTTCATCCAGGTCAGCGTTTCTCATGATGTACTCTGCATATAAATTAAATAAGCACAGTGACAATATACAGCCTTGACATACTCCTTTCCCTATTTGGAACCAGTCTGTTTTTCCTTGTCCAGTTCTAGCTGTTACTTCTTGACCTGCATACAGATTTCTCAAGAGGTGGGTCAGGTGGTGTAGTATTCCCATCTCTTTCAGAATTTTCCACAGTTTATTGTGATCCACACAGTCAACCTTGAATGGCTCCAATATTTTCAAAATCCAGAGTCAAATAAGAATGAAAGATTCAAGTGATATCCTCACTCAATACTACTGCTCAGTTGGATAGCTTTGGGAGGTCTTAAATAACATTTAATTCTGTGTTCCTGCACTTATAGCCAGTATTCTATAAAGGGAGAAGTTTGGTTTTACTTATGTCCCTGTTAATCTCAGCCTCTTTCAGATATGACTTCTAGAATGTTTACTTGCCTTTCTACCAGATGTTTTTGGAAGTGATTGAACATCTCTCAGCTAGAGCTGCCAGATCTTTGAGGTCAGGCAGCATTTTGTCCTACCAGCCTAAAATAAAGACTCATTTCTATCAGCCACATTTGCAGCCATTGTTTTCTTTCCACCTTGCATGCAGACAACAGGGCAAATCCCTTCTTTCAACTGCAAGAAAAATTTCAGTGATCCAGCTTCCTCTTGAAGCTACCATATTTTGTCCTATATGCAATGATAAGGCCACCACTGGCAATTACATCTTTCTCTGCTGGTGGAGCCCAAAGCTAGATTTACAGTAAGACTGTTTAGCATAGTTCTTTTGTGAAAATCACCATTTGATTGGGTTGCGGTTCACTCATAGAGTTTGCCGCAGACTTGACCTGTACAGTACAGTACAGCTCTGTGCTCAGAGCTGTGTCCCGGCATATACATTAGAGTTAGATCTCTTTGACTCTAGACTGGCTCACCATAGTGCCAAGTCATTAGGACCCTGCATTATCAATTTCATGAAATCTCTGACAGCAGAAACAGGCATTAAAATAAGCATTACTTAAGTGTTTGTAAGGGAACTGTGTTTCAGATTTCTTTCTTGTCATTAAATGCTTTTTTTGTATTTAAAATAGGAAAATAGGTAGGTGACAAGGTTTTCAGGAATAATTCTTTCTTGGTTGCAAAACCCACTTAGTTGAAGACCCTCTCTCATTCCTGCTAAAAAAAAAAAAGTGTAGGATTCAATTTGGGGCCTTTGAATGAATGGAAATAGTGATATTAAATCATTAATAATAGCTATCATTTATCAATTGCTTGTCCTGTGCTGGGCTATGTTCTTAGAACTTTACACTGTATGAACTCACTTCATCATTGCAGCACCTAGAGGGGGCAGACCTTACTTTCATTTTCGGTTTTATTTTTATTTATTTATTTTTTTCATTTATTTTTATTAGTTGGAGGCTAGTTACTTTACAATATTGAAGTGGGTTTTGTCATACATTGACATGAATCAGCCATGGAGTTACATGTATTCCCCATCCCGATCCCCCCTCCCACCTCCCTCTCCACCCGATTCCTCTGGGTCTTCCCAGTGCACCAGGCCCGAGCACTTGTCTCATGCATCATTTTCAGTTTTAGATGGGAAGCTAGAGAAAGGAGAGACTAAGTAACTTGTACCGAGTCTCACAGCTACAACTATAAAGCTGATATTTGAACCCAGACAGTCTAATTCCTGAGCCTATATGCTTAACAAGGACATAGTTCTTTCTTGTTGCATGTAAATATTCAAGAGGATGAATTTTGTAGCCATAGAAGAGCCATGCTGCTTTCGTAAAGAAGGCTCATCAGAAGCCTCTCAAGTGTTGCTCTAGGTGACTGGATGGGGTTAACCAAACTCCTTTCATTGGTTCAGTTGCATCAGACCAGTGCTCATATCTTATATCCACTGGTTAGCTCTCAGTTCTGTGATTCTGATGAACATGTCATTGTTTAGAGATTTCCTGTTTCTGGAGAAGAGACTGGTTCGGATTTCTGTTTTCTCAATAGCATTCAAAGTTTCCTGCAGTCAGCAGAGCGTTCTGTAGGCCTACTTTAAGGGTAAGCTCATTGTCACATAACAGATTCTGAAAGCCTGTGTCTGGGCATTTTGATGGCATTTGTTATTGGTTGAGTTGGAGGAATATTACCTGGATCTATGATAAAAACCTCTAAGTTCTTTGCTGTCATAAAGGATGGATGTAAAATAGAATGAACTATGAAGGCGAGAAGTAGGAAGTATGATGTCATATTCTTCTAGGGCATGAAATAGGTTTTCAGTGTACATTGCGTTTTTCATATATATTAGGCATTTCTTGAATATGTGGGGTTGAGTCTAAGAAATAGCCATTTTTGTAATTCAAAAACAGTGGACTAGCAGAAATTTCACTCACACACACATGCATACATATACACAGACCCACATGTACATACACATCAAAAGATATTTATACTGTAAACTCAGTCATTAAAACAAACAAACAAAGCTCAAATATACCTAGTGGGATTTTGCTTGACTTCCAGATGATATTAAAATCTTGCATAGCTGAAATTAGGAGTTGGCCCTGAGAACCAATTCTTAGGGTTTTATCTGAAAAGAATGTTTTTGACCCTGAGCCTTCCTTTTGGAATGTTATGGTTGCTATCGTGTTCTCAAGGCCACATTTACACCCTGAAAGAATGAGACTCAATCCATGTGAAATTTTTTCTTATTAAAATCAGTAGAAGCATATTACCCAGAGCTGACATTTGAGGGTTTTTGTTTGTTTGTTTGTTTTTGTTTTTTTTACACTATTCTGCTGAAGACGAAGCCTCTGCTCTTGGCAGGCTAATTCTGTTCATGAGGTTTTGTGGTTGGGGGAATGTGTTTGCCAAAGTGATGAGAGCTGTTTTTCATGCCCATCTCTTTGACAGAAGTTACTGAGGTGTGATGTCCACATCCTCCAAACCATTTCATCTTTCGTTATCAAGCCTCCAGTGGAAAGAGGGGCTTTGGAGTATTTTGATCCTTAACAAAGAGGTTGTTACTGGAGTAAAGTTGCTGGTTTCTGTTTTGTTTTTATTAAAGAAATAAGGTCAAATGCTCACAGAAGGTGGGGACTCACTGTCAATTTGGGGGAAATATCTCTTAAACTGGAAGAGGTGTTTGTGTATGGGAAAAATTGACGGCTTCTGCAAAGTTACTCTGTAGACTTCTGTATTTGCCTCATGTGGCTTAATATAACTCCCCACTGTAGAACGTGGAATATAAAGTAACATAGATATGAAAGCAACATAGATAAGGCAATTAGCCCAAGAATTAGCAAACATGAGTTTGGGATTCTTGTCTCTTATTTAACCACTGTTCTGGCTGGGCCTTTGTTTCCTCATCTGCAAAATAAGATAATTCAAAACCATGAACTGGCAAGTGAGGTTGGGTGCGGGGCTTCTATTCTCGGTCCTAGAGTTTCTGGCCAATGAATTGGCAGAAGAACACACAAAGCATTTGATCTTGCTTGCATCTTTCATAATGCTTAGTGCTGCCCTTGGTATTTAAATGAACATGATTCTACTGCCTTGCCATCAGTGGGGCTTGCACTCTGGGCTGCATTCCAGTGGGGGGAGTGGATTTGCACTGATTCATCTGCACTTTCTTTCCCAGTTGCTGCCTCTCCTGGTTTCTACTGTAACTAGCAAATCTGCCAAAGTCAATGAGCCTTTACTTGTTCTTTGTAAATGTGGGTGAACCTGAAAAGTGAAAGGGAAAGTCGCTCAGTTGTGTCTGACTCTTTGTGACCCATGGGTATACAGTCCATGGAATTCTCCAGACCAGAATACTGGAGTAGGTAGCTGTTACCCTTCTCCAACAGATCTTTCCAACCCAGGGATCAAACCCAGGTCTCCCACATTGCAAGTGGATTCTTTACCAGCTGAGCCACCAGGGAAGCCCAAGAATACTGGAGTGGGTAGCGTAGCCCTTCCCCCTGGGATCTTCCTGACCCAGGAATTGAGTTGGTGTCTCCTGTATTGAAGGCAGGTTCTTTACCAGCTGCGCTACAAGAGAAGCCCTGTAGGCAAACCTAAATAGACTTCCAAATTCATAGAACTAATTGGGCAGACAATTCTGTAAATTTATACATCATGTATTATTTCTTGTGGCGTAAAGTCCATAGCCAAAATTTTGGACATTGTATTAAGTACTTTCTGTATGTCATCCCATTTAAAGTTCATCTCCACCTCTATGATTATCCCCAGAAGTGGAAATGGAAGTCTGAGGGACTAAATCACTTGTCTGATGGCACATGTAGCCGTTAACGGCACAGACAAGTCAGACTCTAGTGACAGTGCTTGTAACAAACACTGTTCCTCTTTTTAGCGAATGTCACTCTCTATTCTTAATACACATCATCTGTCCTGTAGTTGGAACCCCTCTACTGAGAGTCAGATTCTGGGGTTCTGTCTCTATGATATCACCCTCAAGTCACAGGAACTACCCATGTCTAAACTTCACCATATATAAAATGGAGAAATAAGACAGATACAAGTGCAATCATATTTGTCTAACTTACAGTGTTCTTATTAGGCTGGAGTATTTATGTAGTTGCCTTTGGAAAATACAGAATTGTGGCACAGATGGCTAGGAAAACACTAAAAATACATATGCCTTTTCATGATGTTGGAAAAAGTTTTCTCAGTGCAAGATTGCCTGACCATTTTCCCCTAAAGATGTGAAGGACTATGTGGATGCTTCCTGCTTGATGTGGTTACAGAGGATGTGCCCTCCTCACCATCCCCGCTCACTCTCAGTGTCCAATAGAATGACTGTTCCAGTCACGGGTTAAAGATGATGGAATCAAAGACATCAGAAGATGGGGGTCCTGAGTGAGCACCTGGAGAAACACCATCTGACAGGCCCACCTGCATTGGATTATAAGGACGAATCTTGCAATGAGTTAAGATACTGAGATTTTGTCTGTTATAGCAGCTGGAGCCACTTAGTCTATCTTCTATGAAGGCCCAGGACAAGGGTGCTGTTGCCTTAATCTAGGTCCGGGGTAAAGAACCAACGATTCTGTTATTGTCCACCCTTTAAATTGCTGAGCAAGTCATTGAATTTAGCAATGCCTTATGTAGCTCTTCATAGAGAAGGAGCTTCCCTGGTGGCTCAAACGGTAAAGAATCTGCCCGTTATGCAGAAGACTCAAGTTTGATCCCTGGGTCAAGAAGATCCCCAGAGAAGGAAATGGCAACCCACTCCAGTATTCTTGCCTGGAGTATTCCTCAGACAGAAGAGCCTGGTGGGATACAGTCCAAGGGGTCACAAAGCCTAGGACACAACTGAGTGGCCAACACTTTCTCGTGCGTTACTCTTCAGGAAAGAAAGTGCTTGTTGCGTGTCTGCAGGGCAGTGTTTCTCAAATCAGAGCAACTTTGCCCTCTCCTTCCCTCTGCAGGAGGCATTTGGTGATGTCTGGAGTCAATTTTTGTCGTCACAACTTGAGGGAGGGCATGTCACGGGAGCCACGGATACTGCCCAACACCCCGCAGTGCGCGTGACAGCCCCTTACAACAGAGAGATCGTATGGCCCCAAAGGCCAATACTGCCGAGACCGAGACTTTCTAGAAGCGCACTTGGAGCCTCAGCTGTTAACACTGTTGCTGGGCTCTCATGACGTGAAGTTCCCAAGAACTAGAGACCCTGACCTGTCCCTCCTCTGTCGGAGTCCTGTTTTCTAGGTCTGTCCCTCGGGGGATAAACACTGGCTGGGCTGGAAGACTTTGACTTTAAAGCTAGATCTTTCTGCTGATAACTGTATGATCTCGGGGCAGGTTAATAATCCTCCTTAAGCTTCACTTCTTTCATCTGTAAGTGGGAATAATCTCATACTTTATAAGCATTAAATGGAATGATACATACTAAAACATTTGTTATAATCTCTGACATATAACAAGTATTCAGTGTCAATATTCATTTCCTTCCTTAGACTTTATAAATGTAAGAAAACTAACTCGTTAACAAGATATGAAACCACACAGTGATATAAATCAGAAATGATTTACTGAACGGCAACCCCTATGTTTATATATTGTCACTTTACTGGTTGAATAAACAACTGGTTTCCAAAGAAAAACTAAGAAAAGCTAAATTAAACTTAAAATCAGCTGCAACTCATATGGTTCCAGTTTTCATTCCAGGTCCTTGACAAAGAAGTAGGAAACCCTGTATCAGCAGTGACTTGAAAATTGTTGCTACCCTGCCCACTCCCCTGTGGTCCTTCTCCTTCTTTATGGCCTTTGGCTCTTTGGTTTCTTGTTCACATCCTAAGCTGGTCTGTGCCCACGCATCGCTCTGCTCCATGCTTTTCCATGTATGGCAGCTCCTGTTCTTATATCATGGTTGCTAAGCCCATGCAAACTGTGCTCAGGTGCTCTTTGCAGGGGCTCCAGGTTCAGACACTGGGTTAGAATCCTCATCTATTTCCCACAACCATTGCTATTTCTGAACCCAGTGGTGTCAGCCCAGGTTAACGCAGTACTAGGCCTTAATGAATCTTCTCTGTCGGCTCAGATGGTAAAGAATCCGTCCGTAATGCAGGAGACCCGGGTTTGATCCCTGGGTCAGGAAGATCCCCTGGAGAAGGAAATGGCAACTCACTCCAGTATTCTTGCCTGGGAAATCCCATGGACAGAGGAGGCTGGTGGGCTACCATCCACGGGGTCGCAGAGTCAGACACGACTGAGTGACTAATACAGGCCTTAATGAGCAAGAGTCTACCCATCAAGGCTTGCACTATAAATGTGTCTTTCTGTTGCTTGGGAAATATTTTCTTTGCTCCACTGCTATGATATATGTTTTCAAAATAGCCATGAAAGTTGATAGGAAAAAAAATATCTTTTTATACCAGGGTTTCTGAATAAATATTTTTGTGTGGGGGGGAGGTGGATCAACATACACAGGAAAACTATAATGTGTCTGCAATTCCCTTGGTGCTAGAGGTGACCAGCTGGGGTCTTCAGCTGACCAGGCCTCACCCAGTTATGCCAAGAGGCAGACCTGTCACAGCCCATCTGTGTCACGCTGACTTGTTCTAGATTTCCTTGACGTTGAATTAAGAAAAGACAGTTTCACACAAAGTTCTACATACCCACTTCTAACCCTTGGCCCCCTAACCATTTCCTATTAAAGTTTTTTTCTTGGTTTATATTTCCTAGGCTGTTACATCAGTTGTCACCTAATTTGTAGGAACTCAATTAAATGTTCTCGACTGTTCCTGTTGACTAACCTTGCATATGACCAGATCTCCTCCATGACACCCCAATTCTTGCTCTCTTCCTATCTTGAAAATTGCAAGATGCCCCTATATTGTCCTTCTTCAAGGACTGTACACAGAATTGTTATTCTTTTGCTTCTGTTCCATGCAATTAATGTGTTCTAGGGCTCTTCCTAGTATTGCCAATACATTTGGAGCATCTCAAACGAAAATGACTCTAATTATTTATGTGATTTAGGACTAATTTCTATCATGGCTTTTAAAAATGACATTTCAAAATGAAGAAGTTATTAGCTAAGAAGAAAGCACTCCTGGAGATCAGCTGATTGCTAGTGCTTGTGAATGAGACCTAGGTTCCGGCATTGCTTCTAAGAGACCTGTTTTCAGCATGGAGGGATCTAGAATGGGGAGGTAAGGGTGCTGCAACATCAGGAGTCACTGAGAACGTTTGGAACCTTTAGCTTGGAGAGAAGAAGTCCAGAGGGAAGCAAGGGGCTATTTCAGCTCTCTGAGGGAGAATTAGTAGACAACTGACCTTGAATCTTCCAGTGAATAAGAACTAAGAGTAAAGGGTAAAAAAAAAAAAGGATAGTCACAGAGATTCAAACAGCATATTTAAAAGTACTTACTAGTAGCAACAGTTGGGTGATATCTTTCTAGAAGATTTTTGTTTTATTTACATAAACTTAAACCTACATCTAC
This sequence comes from Cervus canadensis, assembly GCF_019320065.1. NCBI lineage: Eukaryota > Metazoa > Chordata > Mammalia > Artiodactyla > Cervidae > Cervus > Cervus canadensis. Next base: position 19,249,434 of record NC_057395.1, on the reverse strand, counting down.
GTACTTTTATATGTATATGTATTATATATATATATAAATATATATATATATTTAACCTAAAGTATGGATATGTGAAATAGGCACTATTATCCCATTTTATAGCAAAATAAAGTGAGGTAGAGGGAAACTAATAATTTGCCCGAGGTCACCCAGCTCTAAGTGGCAGAATTAGGATTTGAACCCAAGAAAGCTAGCTCCGCAGTTGGTGATCTCAACTATCATAGCCACATTGGGATAATTCCTTAGGATGATCTGAAATAAGATAGTAATTTAAACTTGCATCACACTGTGGGTTTTCATTTTATTATGAATAGAGTGTATTTTAGTGATAACAGTCTTTTAAATATACTTTGCTTATCTTTTGAGAGATCTGTGATATGTTTTGTAAATTCTGATTTATTGGTGAAAAGATCTTGAATGCATGGGATCTTTTGGACTAACAGTTCATGAAATAAAACTTAAAATAGCATTTGTAGGATGCCTATGAGACTTTTGTAAATTTATAGATATAATTTTATGACATTTGCTAAAACTGATGGATATCTGCATCTCAGCATTGGTTTGAGTAATTTAATTTTTTTTTCTTTGCAAAATTGCACATAATGCCTGAAGTATTCCATATCATCTTTAAGAAAGAAGTTAATTCAGATATGCAGGGTTTTTTTCCAAAGAGGTTTATTTTCTTATTTTCTTAGTAAGTTAACTATGCTTAAAACTTAGTATTCACTCTTTAAGGTTTTTGTTTTTGTTTTTTTCTGTAAGCAAGATGAAAAGGAGTAATTAAATGAGTAAGAGTGAGTTCCTGGTATCATAGGGCTTTCCAGGTGGCTCAGGGGTAAAGAATCCGCCTGCTTATACAGGAGACGCAGGTTTGACCCTGGGTTGGAAAGATCCCCTGGAGTAGGAAATGACAACCATTCCAGTATTCTTGCCTGGAAAATTCCATGGACAGAGGAGCCTGGTGGGCCCATGGGGTTGCAAAGAGTCAGAAAGAACTAAGTGACCAGGCACACACCCCTGGGATCTGAAGCCACAAATGTGTGCATGTCAAGGAAGCATACCCATTTCAGCACAGTGTGTCCACTGCCAAAAGTTGGAGAGAAAGATGAGAAGCGGAATAAGGCCAATGCCCCAAAGGCGCCCGTGACGAAGATTCTGATGCCCAGCAGTGCTGTTGACATGGGGACATCAGCGCCCCTTGTGGACTGATTCATAGTTCTAGAATTAGTGGGGGCTGTTTGTTTCTATTTTCCAAATACTGAAGTTTATTAAATTTTAATAACAGATAATACATTCCCATGATTCCAAAACCATTTAAGGCAGGATTTTAACAAAGAGAGGCATGTTGATTGTTCATAGAGCTTGGCACTTTCTCAGGAAAGCTCAAGTACTGTCCTGTTTCTCTGCAGGAGGATAACCCCCAATGGAGCCCCAACCTGATAGTTCTTTTGTTAATGTTAATGGTACATATGTGTTTTTATCAATACCATCATATAGGGCAAAACCGATAAAATGATCCAGTGCAAGATTAGTTGTTGAGTCGCTCTGGTGCAGGTTCCCTGACGTGTTGGTTTTCTTTGCATTTTGTGATGTGTGATGATGCTATGAACTTGATTAGCAGAACTGAAAAAGGATTATAAAGTCACCAGGGAAGTCACTTAAAAGTCACCAGGGAGGAGATTTTCTTTCCCCAGCTCTCTGAACAAGGACAGTTTTTAATGTTTTTATTTTACATGCTAATGGTCCTTCTTTGAGACATAATTTATATATAGTACAAAGCACAAATCTCAAGTATGTCACTGAATTTTGACAAATGCATACACCTGTGTAACCATAGAGTCGCTGAAGATAGAAGACTGTCTTGACCCCGGGAATTTCTATCTTGCCCTTCCCAGGCAGTGTCCTCCTGCTGCTCCCACACATTCCTAATGACCCAGAGGCAACTATTGTCCAGCCACCCAGCTTAGTTCTACCGATTCGTAACCCTTCTTCTGAATGGAATCCCACGGCATGCTTTTATGTGTCTGGCTTCTTTCACTCCACACGTTGTTTTCGAGATTCATCCATGGAGCTGCATGTTCTGTTGCACATATTTATTGCTGTGTCATATTCCTTTGTGTAACTTTCCCACAGTTTGTCCATCCTCCAGCAGATGGATGTTTGGTTTGTTTCCAGTTTTGAGCTATTATGAGGAAATTTGCTATAAACAATATGTACATACACTTTGTGAAGTGCGTTTCTACTTCTTTAGGGCAGGGGACTTGTTGAGTCACAGGGGGGTGTCTATTTAACTTGATGAGAGACTCCTAGTTTTCCAGAGTCTGTGTCACTCATATTCCCACCACTAGTGTGTGAACGTACAAGGGTGGTCCTGATCACAGTGATAAGCCTCCTTTGCTCCCGATGTGGGCAGCTCCTCAGCCTTATGTATGCCTGAGCTGGAGAGAGTAGGAAAGAGAGAAAGCTGGGGATGGGAGACATGGAATTAGAGTCAGTGCCCAGGAGGGGTAGCTGCCCTTCCCCATCGGCAGGATGAGCTTGTTTGCTTCCATAATCTCTGCACAGCCCCGGTGATGCCTGCCAACCTTCCATTAAAAATGACGCCATTGGCAGACTGGCTGTGTTCCAGAATTAATTCTAGGACTGGTTTTCATCCCACTTGCACCCTGACCTCATCTCTGCTTGTTCTCTCTCCACACCCACATTGCGTTCTTTCAGCTTCACAAAATCCCTGTCTTTCTGTTTTGGTGATTAAGTTCGTTGGCCCTGTTAACCGTGAAGCACTGGAGTCACACGTTCACAGAAGCGTGTAACTTCGGGCGAGTCACTGACCATCTCAGTGCTTCTGTGCCTCACCTATGAGATGGGGATGAGGATGCTGTGAGGGATGGACAGTGGGTCCAGGGTGCTGCGCGGACTCTGGTCACACAGACTCTGCTCAGCAAGTGCTGAAGGCGTTGGTCCCTGCCCGACCCCTGCTGCTCTGCTTCTTATGTATGGGCTCTCCAGTCCCCTGGGTCTCCTTAATGATCATTCCTGTCAGAAGCCCTCCTTGGAACTGCTCTATGAATACTTATCCAGGTCCCTTCCCTTTTCAAGGCTCTGCCAGAAACTTAGAACTCTGAGAAATAAGACAAAACAGGAACCATTTCCAGTGCAGACTTTAACGTTCCTGCCAGTTTGATCTGGGGACCTTCAGAGTTCCTCTTCCCTGTTTCCCAGGATAAGGATTAAGTTTTAAGCACTTTACGCTAAATATAGATCTCTCTTTTGCATTTTCTAGGATTTTAATATATTGGTTCACTCTGTTCTTGACATGTAAAGAGTACTTCCCCTTTAAAACTTGTTAGCACGTGCTGGGCGCATGCACACGGTTACCCTACATTATTGTCATCCTAGGATGACACAGATGCCAAGGCTGCCTTTCAGATGATGACAGAGGGGCTTGGTGAGTCCTGGGGACAGAGAAGTCATGGGTTTTATGTTAAACTCTGCCATCTAATAGCTGCTCACTTACCCAAGCTTTTCAGCGTTCAGGCAAGAGGCCAGTCCTCAGTCTGGCTCACGTGCTCACTCCCTGCTGCCTCCTACTTCAGCTCTCCGGAGCCTGCACGTGGACCCTCCTGGTCCCCTGTGATCCCCCCGCCCCGGGGATACACGTCCGGCCCTGTGATTCTCGTCTCCGTGCCTTAGGTCGCCTCACCCCGTCTCTGGTTAGTGCTTCCTTCTCATTGTCTTGGAGTCAGCGGACTTGCCATGTCCATCATGATAGGACTCCAGGGTGCCCGTCTCTCACCATTTCTTCTTGCTCCCCTCTGTTTCCCTCCCAACTCTGCTGAAAAAGGTCCTTTCACAGTCACCCTTTCCTACACCTTGTCACCTGTTTTCATCTCACTTGACGCCTTAACATCACTTGACATGGAGCTTGGCTCAGGGACCTACTTCTTCCATGAAATTCTCTCTTCTTTGTCACTTCTGCGGCACCATCCTTGCCAGTTTCTCCTCCTGAAGTCTCTTCTCCCAGATCGTCATGGCGAGGTTACTTCTCCTGGATTTAACCTGCTTGCAGAGGCTTTCTTAGTTCTGGACTGTCCTAACCAAAGCAGCTTCTGTTGTTGCTTTGCCTCACTTTCTACCTTTAAAAAGACAGCATTTATCTATACTTGACACTCTCATTGATTGACATGCATGCTAACATTTCATGGCACAGTTTCTGTCAAATTGCATATCTGGCGGTACTGATAGGTAACATTTATGACCTGCTGCATGCTGGTTACTGTTCTTAACACTTTGCATACATTTATCTGTCTCCTATTCACAATCACCTTATGAAGTAGGAACTATTATCTTCAATTTATATATGTGGAAAATGAGGTGCAGAGAAGTTCAGTAACTCGTACTTGTCAATAACTGTAGATGTCAGAGCAAAGATTCCCATCCCATCATTCTGACTCCAGGATCTGTCAGCAGAGCCGCTGCAGTGAAAATCCCTGCATCCCGCTGCTTCATCGTGCTTTCTGAGAGGACGGGGAAGACTTGGTGGGTCAGAATATCCTCTGTGACAGCAGCTGGGGAGAACCAACAGTTTATGTTTCCTTGGAAGTTAGCGATGAGAGTTTCAAGGTTTGGCTTTATAGTGGCTCAAAAAGGAATATGTCAGACACCGAGAGGCATTCATCTCATTTTGCACTGAACGTGGCAAAGAGTCATTACATGATGAGGCAGTGCGTTATAAGTTCTGCAATAAGTGTTCAAGTAAGAATATGCATCTCTGAAACTTATAGTTTATAAATAACAAGACATATATTAGTTTACTTGTTAATGAATCAATAATCTAGAATGAACTGGAAATAGCTTTTAATTAAAACAGAGAGAGGAAGATGAGCCGATCTCCGTTTTCTTTCCTCTGACTCTAGTTAATCATGAAATCCATGCTCTCGGTGAGTTACTGGCATGGAGCAGCTGGCTGTAAGACACTCTGTGGCAAGAGAGAGCAGGTGTTTCCCCCGTTGGGTTCTGTCTCCCAGGCTGGACTTTGCCTTCTCTACCCGAATCTGCAGCACACTCCCTTGGCTTGTTCGTGCCCCTGTGAACTGTTGACCTGTGGCTGGCAAGCGAAGGTAGCTCTGAGTCGGCACCCGAAAACCTTAAGCTGGGGCTCACCTGATCACAGCAAATCCCATCTCTGCCTCTCTGGTGACTCCACGTGGCGCCCTCACCTTCTGCCCGTGTTTCCCAAAACAGGGATGAAAAACTCAGCAGATGTGTTGTATTAATGAATTCATGTGTAACTTCCCCCAACCCCAAAATGTTTGCATTTGAGGCAAAAAGGACAATTACAAGGCTGATTGTGGAATCCCACAGGAGGAAAAATCACTGTCATTCAGCTGTGGCAGACCCTGGGGACCCTCAAGCCTCAACAGGCCAGCAAAGCCAGTCCCCGTGGGTATCTGAGGGGTAGTTTTATATTTTGCATTGGATTAGATTATAAATGAAATGTCAGTGCTGTTCACTAACCTCCCAAGGCATTCTTCTGATCTGCATGTCCTCCCCACACCCACAGTGACTCCTTCTTCTAGGATTTTATTTACTGCCTGGTCCAGGTTTTCAAACCAATAGACCTACCAAGCACCTGGCCTCTGGGTAAGACAGAGATGATGACTCAGCAGGTGTGGGGTAGGGCCTGAGAGTCCCCACTTCTAACCGCCTTGCTGGCTGGAGCCCACACGCCGGGAACCACTGCCCTCAATCATTGTAGCAGCCCCTGACCTGTCTCTCTGCCCCTCTCCTTCCTTTTTCAAATCACCGGAATGCTCCTTAGAATCCTGAAAATGAGGATTTTCTCACCTTGTTTATATCACTGCCAATGAAACTCAGTGGGCCATTGAATGCATTTCTAGACACTTCAGCATGATGTCACATATGGCCGGAGACAAGCCTCCTGAGACAGGATTTTGTCAGAAGCCTGCCTCTTGGGCTATCTACTGGCAGCCGTTGCCACCGTCTGCCGGGCATCCACGCTATGTTTCAGGGCCTCAGGCGATTCTTCATTTCAGGGACATCTGTAGACAACAGAAGCCTTTGTTGAGAACGAATCAACATACAGTAAAGAATGATGTCTGGAAACTTTTTAGTAATCGGTAATAAAAACATAGTACCAATGATGGGCTCATCAGACCCTACATCAGAATTCCACTGTCAACCCCGTGTGTCTTGGGAAACGGACAAGTGTCAGCAAGAGACACTTCCTCCCTGTCTCCTGACCTGAGCTGTTTTCTGCTCTGCAGTAGTTTTGCCAGTTCCCTCCGGTGAGACCCCAGCCATTTATTTTCCAGACTGCTAGATGTGAGGATTATTTGTTGCTGCTGCTACTGCTTGTTTTCTTGTGGGGATCTTGGTCCTAATTCCTTTTCTTTGAATCTGTAAATACTCCAAGTGCAGCCCGTAAAGAGGCTTGACTGGCCTCCAGAATGCACTGCCAGATCCAGGCTTCCAGCTTTCCTGACCTAGCGGAGAGCTGGATTTCGTGGGTTTGTTTGGTCTTGCAGTCTGTGCCAACTGGGCACCCTGTCCCCGGTCCACCTTCTTCTTTGCACACAAGTAAAAGGGAACATGTTATTCTTTGCTGTGGGTGGAAATAGTCCCTTTATTTATGGAGCCATACTAAAATTTGGTTTCCCAATGGCCTGATGCTCTGGCTTTGTCTATGTCAAGTGACCTTCTTTCCTGTGTTTCCATTTCACGGCCAAGTTCTTCTAGGCTTCTGAGAACATCTGAGCCCTTGGTGGCCCTGGTCTTCCTCCAGCCCCTGGCACTGGGGTTCTGCTTCCTGGGACCCCAGAGCTGTCACAGACTGATACCTCCCGTGCCTCTGCCCTGGTTCCCACCCCAGCCTGCTGACGCCCACACGTGCAGGCCTCCTCGGACAGGACGCTGGTCTTTCTAAGCCCATTGGAAGTCATGTGGTTTGCCCCAAAAGGCAATAGCCTGTGGCGTGTCACCGTTTTTCTTTGGTCTGGTTTTCCTAGGAATGTGGGAGGGAGGGAGGAGGTGTTCGCTGTGGGCGAGTGTCTGACCATCGGCAGACAGGGGAGCAGGCCGTCGGGGCCTGTCACTGTGGGCACAGCTGGTGCGGCCTTGGCACGAGAGGAACGTCTGCGCCTTAGTGATCTCCACGTCTGTCTGTAAGGCCTAAGGCGGTGAAGAGCGGCTCACTGCTCTAACCAAGCTGGCGTTTATTTCTCGGTATATGTAGTACACTGTGTACTCATCCTCCATATTTTTTAGTTTCTGAAAAGCAAAAAACTTGAAAACTGTTAGAGCTGACTTGCCCTTTACTCTTCACTGGTCCTTAGAAGGTAAAAGGACAGAGCTGGGCTGTTTGTTCTGGGTTTTTTATGCATTGACACAGATGCAATTGAAAGATTTGAAATGAACTGCAGGTTGAAATTTGAGTTTCTTTTGCTCTTTATGTTCTTCTGCGTTTTCGCCCATCAGTACCCTGGTTGTCGTGCAGTCTCTCAGTGACTCTGCAGCCCGTGGACTAGTGCACATCAGGCTCCTCAGTCTTCCACTGTCTCCCGGAATTTGCTCAGATTCATATCCATCGAGTCAGTGATGCCATCCAACCATCTCATCCTCTGTCGTCCCCTTCTCCTCCTGCCTTCAATCTTTCCCAGCATCAGGGTCTTTTCCAATGAGTCAGTTCTCATCTGGTGGCAAGCTTCAGTATCAGTCCTTCCAATGAAGATTCAGGACTGATCTCCTTTAGGATGGACTGGTTGAATCTCCTTGCAGTCCAAGGGACTCTCAAGGGTCTTCTCCGCACCACAATTTGAAAGCATCAGTACCCTTGATTGCTATTATATATTGTTCCTGTCAGGGGACAGACTACATGCTTAGGACTTTGATGTTTTTGGTGAAAAAAGCAGAATGTCCTCACCTCCCAAAGGGAGCTAAAAATCATCACATCTGAGGTTTTGATATAGTATTTTTTAAATTGTGCACATATTACTGAGTAGTATCTTCACTCTTTAGGACTCTAAATTTAGAAGCCTTGAGAAGCTGATGACATCAGCCTCCTGGCCAGACCCCTCTGGGGTCCGTGCACCCTCCCTCTGCTGGTGCAGGTTCTGGCCTGGGCATTTGAGGAAGGGCAGCAGTACCCATGTCCTTTACCCAGAGATGCCAGCAGCATGCTACCGCTGTGGCAACCTAACTGTCTGCAGGCTTTGCTAAATGCCCAGAGCTGGAGGTGGGGGAGCAGTGAGCAGCGAAACTGCTCCCTGTGGACAACCACTGGAGAAGGAGATGGCCCCACTCCAGTATTCTTGCCTGGAGAATCCCTTGGATAGAGGGTCTGGGGGGCTCTAGTCCAGAGGGCAGCACAGAGTCAGACATGATTTAGCAACTGAACCACCACCATGGAGAACCATTGGTCTACTGAGAATCTAAAAGCGAGCTGGACAAAAGCCAGGTCTTTCCCTAGAATTTTTCCAAGAACAAAGGACAGCAGAGATAGTCTGCAATTTCTCTCCTCTTCAATTTTAACCAAACTTTAACAACGATAATTTCCTCAAACTTTCAAAATGACTGGAGAGAGAAGATGAGATGCTTTCTAGTTTGATGAGTGTAAAGAGGTTAAAAATGGTCCTGATATAAAGTAGGGAGGCCAAGGATATTCAGGTTTTATGTTAGATGGTGGCAGGGTACAAAATTGTAAAAGAGCTTTAATAGTGTCACAGACTTATACAATATTTTTCGAAAGAAAAGAACTCACTGAATATAATTGCCTGATGTTATAAAGACGGAGACACACTATTCAATATGTTGCCCCCAAATCATGGGCCTGACTAAACTAATCTTAACCTTTTCCTGCTGATAAATTTCGCCTTTCCATGTTCTTCCTGAATTTTTATCTGCCTCTGCAACTCAGTCCTTCACGTTTATCCTGATGGAAGGCCTACACGTGGTAGAGATGATTAAACCAATCTGATTTTCAAGGCTTGAATAATTAATTACTATGAATTTGACATTTTAAGACAGTGATGTTGACCTTGTACTTTGCTCAGTAGTGAAAATTAAATGTAAGAGATATGCATCAGAGCAAGGCCCTTCGCATAATAAAGATTCAGTTTATATTGTTTCCTAATGTTCTCTTCTCTTTGGTTACACTGCCCACACTGTGCCTTTTCCAAGGTAATCATTAGTTATTATTTGAACTGTTAAGCAGGCACCTCTGTCATTTTGGATTATGTTGTTACATTAATCAAGGGAGTAACAAACTTACTTTTGTCCCCAGATCCTAACCTGCTGTAAAATAAACCTGATGTTCACTTTTTAAATGATCCATTAAACATATCCACTGATATGGGGGGTGAAAAGTATTCTATCTTGGGAGCTCAAATCGCACTTGACAGCTGCCTTTGAAATGTGTTCCTTCTCCCAAAGAGACAAACAACAGTAGGAATTGTGTCCTTGGAACACTTCTTCAGTTCCAAAAGGCAATTTTTGTCCTCTCCAGAGAGAAATCTAAGAGGAAAGGCAATAATCATCTGGAAGAGAATTCAAAAAGGAAATGCACAGCTTGGTAAAAAGCTGGCCAGTGAGAGAGACAGAGGGAAGATACAGGATTATGAGAGAAAAGGGAATTTTCAAGTGTTTGTGGGGTGGAGGAGAGATAACTATAAACAAAGCCAAGACTCTAAATATAGAAACTATGGAAATAAATAGCCTATGCTCCCTAGATAGTCTTAGCTTTGATGTTAAGCAGTAAAACAACTCTGAATGGGTTCCTTTGTAAAGCTACAAATAGGAAAGGTTTAAGAATATGCTGATTAAGAAAAGCAAATATGTTTTACCTTTGAATTTTGCTATTTATTAAATAAAAGGCAAGAATGTCCAAGCAAGAGTTTTTGTATAATTAAAATTCTAGTGTATGGAGAGGGAAAAGCATACTCCCCATTGTCTTGAAATGTCTATTATGCAATTTGTTGCAAAAGAGTAGGTGTCTTATTTTAATTATCTGTGCTGACCAGGGAAGAAACCATGGCCGTGAACTCTGAGGAGCAGGATTGAAACCAAACCCGCAGGTAGAGCTGGACTAAAGGGAGAATCTAACTGGAGCTAAATGACGAATCTAAAGGGCATGGCGTGCATGCTTTTTTATTGCCTTGGATTGGTTTTCATGGAAATTTTCATTAGTTGGATGATACTGGGTACATAATGGATACAGGCGCTTCTTTATTTGCTGTTAGATGAGAATGTGGCTATTTTAGGGGAGTTGGAATGGTTGAAACATAAATAGAACAGCTCATCAAAATATTGTTACACTTACTGTTTCTTTTAGAGCTACTTCCAATGTTTACTCACAGTGCTACTATTACAAGGCCTGACTTAGACCTTAGAGTTAAGACAAAGCATAAGGATGATGATTTTTTTAAAGTTAAATTTCCACTTAATTCTATGATGAGAGATTTATGAAATCTCAAGTTTCCTTTAGTTTCAAGTAGTTCGAAGACAGAAAAGTCACAGGTCCTTAAGAAGTCAGGTGCTAAGATGGTAAATTTTTCCCCCAAGAGAAAAAGATTGGAAATACTCTGGGGGGAGATGTAGTAGGCACATTGCAAGTTTCTGTTGGAAAAGAGGTGTTTGCAGTCATCTCTGAGAGATCATATTCTTGAGAAGGTCATAGGGCAATCCCAGAGAAAGGGGAGATTGTTCATGCACTGACTCTGTTGTCTTTTAGCAAATGCTTATTTCATTACTGTTGAACACACAAGTTGTGTTAATACACACATGTGCAGAAATGTCCTTCCTCCAGACAGAGGAAGTCAGCTAGTAACTGAGCTGTATACATTCCCCCTTCACACTTCCCGATGTCCCTTGCAGCTAGTGTGTGCCCGTGAGAGTAAATTCTGGCTCACAGGTGTAAGCAGAAGCCTGTGAGCCTTTGCGAATGTTTTCTTAGAAGAAAGGGCATATGCTTTTTAACGCTCCCTCTTTGCTGAAGTGGGAGGGTTGAAAACTCCGTCAACTATTGGCTGAAGTGTTGCCAATATAAATTGTGTTTGAGCAGCTATCTCTACCATGACGTCTGTGTCGCACGCTGAGGACTGAGACACTGTCAGACAGAAAAGGTGAGACCCCAGCCCCTTGCGGTGCCCCTCCCAGACTGTGCTCCTGTCTGCAGGACTTCTTTTATCTGAGAAAGAAGTGAGTCTCTAGCGCTTGTCTAAGCTACTGTTATTTTCACCAGTTTTTTAACTTATTGCTGAACATACATTCACTATGAGTATAAGTAGGATTAAAGGACATTTATATTCAGAAATTTACATGATTTTCCCAGTTCATGCTAAAATTAGGGCAGTATCTTTGCTTGGAAACAGATACTAATCAATTAAATGTATTTGTATATGAATTGAAAAGAAGTGTGAAATGGAATTTTGGCCTTTAAGAGATTTTCTTTAAGGTGAAAAAGCACTGAAAAATGTGCGTGCACACACACACACTCACACTCACACTCACACACAAAGCAATAGAAAACATCCCATTGTGTAACAGTTCAGTCCAATAGAACCATTGGAGCAAAGAGCAAAAGATAAGCATAGGAAATGAAATCCTTAGCAGTTCAGAGGAAACAGCTGAAAAAGACTGAAAGAGACCAGGGAGTTTGGGCAGAGAGCTAGATTTTGAAGATTAGAAGGAAAGATTAGATAGGTGACAAAAAGAGGAAATGGGATACAGTGAATATATTGTCAACAGAATGAAGGGATTTTAGATGTTTATCTTAGTATGACACATTTTCCGCCGACATCCTGGTGAAGGATCTTTTGCTAATAATGCTCATTTCCTTCAGCTGCTCTCGATGGAGTGTCACGCTGCCATGATAGACCACACAGCTCCCCCGGTGGTATTTTCAGGAAAACATTGCAACTGGTGTCTGGATTCTTTCTATGAACAAACCTTACTGTTTGCATTTCAACTTGCAATTCTGTGGTCAAAGAAGTGAGTGGACGATTGCAGTGTGATGACTGTATCTGCAAAGGAGAAAAGTGAAGCAGGGTGCTTTGGTTGGTGGGGGTTGGCGGCATTTCTCATGGAAATTGGAAAGCTGGGGCATTTAAAATGATCAAGCGAGAGGAATAAAGTAAGATGGAGAAATGTGACAAGCTGGTTTGAGGGGAGGTGGCGAGACAGTACTCTGAGGAGAAATATGGGGTTGCTGGTCAATGGAAGAAGTACCATTGAAGTTTTGGCAAGTGTTCTCGGATACCAGTGTCTTAATTACTATAGCTTTATAGTAAGACTTGAAATCTGGTAGTGTGAATTTTCCAACTTTATTCTTTCCTTTTAGTATTGTGTTCACTAATTCCCAGTTCTTTGCTTTTCCATATAAATTTTTAAGGGTGTTAATATCTTTTAAAAAAGGTTTCTGGATTTTTAGTTGGGACTACATTAAATCTGTAGTTTAGTTGGTAAGAACTGTCATCTTTACCATATTGAATTTTCCCATCCATGAGCATGAAATATTTCCCAGTTTATTTACAACTTCTTTGACTTCATTGATCAGTATTTTGTAGTTTTTCACACATAAGATCCTTGATATAGTTTGTTAGACTTAACCTGAAGTGTTTCAATTTTTGATGTGATTATAAATTTTATATACATTTATATATATATTTATTTATTTATTTAAACTTCCAATATTCATTGCTGGGATATGGAAAAGCGATTGACTTCTTACACACTGACTTTGTATGCTACAATTTTCCTGGAGTCCTTATCCAGATGTAGTTTTTTCATAGCTTCTTTGGGGGTTCCTGTGTAAAGTATCTTGTCATTTGTGAGTAAAGACAATCTGAGTTCTTTATTTAATTTTTTTTAACTCACCAATTTTCTTCTTCCCCAGTTTGGCCATCATGGGCACTGTTTCCAGGCCCTTAGAGGGTTCGGTGACACCCAGCCGCATGTGGAGGGCAGTCTGCTTCTCAGCCTGTGTGTGTTAGTCACTCAGTCACGTCCAGCTCTTTGCGAACCATGACTGGGCCCGCCAGGCTCCTCTGTCTGTGGATGTTCCAGGCAGGAGAACTGGAGTGGGTTGCCATTCTCTTCTCCAGGAGATCTTGCTGACCTGGGAATTAAACCAGGGTCTCCCACATTGCAGGCAGACTCTACATCTGAGCCACTAGGTCAGCCTACTGATTCTAGTGCTCATGTCATTTCCAGAAAGACCCTCACAGACACATCCAGATGTTTGGCCAACATCCAGGTACACCATGGCCTGGTCAAGTTGACAGCACATGTGATTAAAATGACAATGTGTCTCTGATGTTTTATGATCTGAAATGGTTGGGTTTGTCTTTTATTTTTTTTAGATAAAAAAGTTTGTATGAGCCTTATATTACCTGGAGTACCTAACTATTCAGTTCAGTTCAGTTCAGTTGTTCAGTCGTGTCTGACTCGTTGCAACCCATGGACTACAGCAAGCCAGGTTTCCTTGTCCATCACCAACTCCCAGAGCTTGCTCAGCTCGAGTCAGTGATGCCTTCCAACCATCTGTCATCAGGATGCCATCATCCTCTGTAGTCACCTTCTCCTCCCGCCTTCGATCTTTCCCAGCATCAGGGTCTTATCAAATGAATCAGTTCCTCGCATCAAGTGGCCAAAGTATTGGAGTTTCAGCTTCAGCATCAGTCCTTCCAGTGAATACTCAGGACTGATCTCCTTTAGGATGGACTGGTTGGATCTCCTTGCAGTTCAAGGGACTCTCAAGAGTCTTCTCCAACCCCACAGTTCAAAAGCATCAATTTTTCAGTGCTCAGCTTTCATTATAGTCCAACTCTCACATCCATACTTGACTACTGGAAAAACCATAGCTTTGACTACACAGACCTTTGTTGGCAAAGTAATGTCTTTGCTTTTTAATATGCTGACTAGGTTGGTCACAGCTTTTCTTCCAAGGAGCAAGCATCTTTTAATTTCATGGCTGCAGTTACCATCTGCAGTGATTTTGGAGCCCCAAAAATAAAGTCTCTCACTGTTTCCACTGTTTTCCCATCTATTTGCCATGAGGTGATGGGACCGGATGCCATCATCTTAGCTTTCTGAATGTTGAGTTTTAAGCCAACTTTTTCACTCTCCTCTTTCACTTTCATCAAGATGCTCTTTAATTCTTCTTCACTCTCTGCCATAAGGGTGGTGTCGTCTGCATATCTAAGGTTATGGATATTTCTCGTGGCAATCTTGATTCCAGCTTGTGCTTTATCTGGCCTGGCGTTTCTCATGATGTAACTCTGCATATAAGTGAAATAAGCAGGGTCACAATATGCATCCTTGATGTACTCCTTTCTTGATTTAGATCCAGTCTGTGGTGCCATGTCCAGTTCTAACTGTTGCTTCTTGACCTGCATACAGATTTCTCAGGAGGCAGGTCAGGTGGTCTGGAATACCCATCTCTTTCAGAATTTTCTACAGTTTGTTGTGATCCACACAGTCGAAGGCTTTTGTGTAGTCAATAAGGCAGAAGTAGATGTTTTTCTGGAACTCTCTTGCTTTTTTGATGATCCAGCAGATGTTGGCAATTTGATCTCTGGTTTCTCTGCCTTTTCTAAATCCAGATTGACCATCTGGAAGTTCATGATTCATGTACTGTTGAAGCCTAGCTTGGAGAATTTTGAGCATTACTTTGCTAGCGTGTGAGATGAGTGCAATTGTGCAGTAGTTTGGACATTCTTTGGCATTACCTTTCTTTGGGATTGGAATGAAAACTGACCTTTTCTAGTCTTGTGAGCACTGCTGAGTTTTCCAAATTTGCTGGTGTATTGAGTGCAGCACTTTAACAGCATCATCTTATAGGACCTGAAATAGCTCAACTGGAATTCTATCACCTCCACTAGCTTTGTCCATAGTGATGCTTCCTAAGGCCCACTTGATTTCACACTCTAAGATGTCTGACTCTAGGTGAGTGATCACACCATTGTGATTATCTGGGTCATGAAGATCTGTTTTTGTATAGTTCTTCTGTGTATTCTTGCCACCTCTTCTTAATATCTTCTGCTGCTGTTAGGTCGATTGTGCTCATCTTTGCATGAAAAATTCCCTTGGTATTTCTAATTTTCTTAAAGAGATCTCTAGTCTTTCCCATTCTATTATTTTCCTCTGTTTCTTTGCACTGATCACTGAGGGAGACTTTCTTACCTCTTCTTGCTATTCTTTGAAATTCTGCATTGAAATGGGTATATCTTTCCTTTTCTCCTTTGCCTTTGGCTTCTCTTCTTTTCTCAGCTATATGTAAGGCCTCCTCAGACAACCATTTTGCCTTTTTGCATTTCTTTTTCTTGAGGATGGTCTTGATCACTGCCTCCTGTACAATGTCACGAACCTCCATCCATAATTTTTCAGTCACTCTATCAGATCTAATCCCTTGAATCTGTTTGTCACTTCCACTGTGTAATCATAAGTGATTTGATTTAGGTCATACCTGAATGGTCTAGTGTTTTTTCCTACTTTCTTCAATCTAAATCTGAATTTGGCAGTGAGGAGTTCATGATCTGAGCCACAGTCAGCTCCCGGTCTTGTTTTTGCTGACTGTATAGAGCTTCTCCATCTTTGGGTGGATGTTTGGGTGCTATTATAAAAGATAAAATATAGAATGTCAGAGTATTAACATAAGTATTCAAGTATTTCTCATTCACTTCAGAGTTCAGTGTCAGTGTGTCTGGTCTAAAGATGCCTATTCTCTACCAATGACCAGGGTCATAGGCTCTGTTCAGTCCTGTGGTTTCATATTATCTTAGGCTCCCTTTGCCCTCTGTGTAACATTAAGAATGGGGACGGAGGGCTTGGAAATGGTCCTCGTCCCTTCCATTTATGTTCTGCTTATGAAAACTACTCATGTGACCCTCCTTAAATTAAAAGGATGCTCCGAGATGTGATTTATGATTAGGTGGTGAAATTCCTGCAATTCCCTGCAGTTTGTAAGGCAAAGTGCAGACTTCTAGTGGACAGTTATCCACACTGCCTTAGACCCTGCACTGCCCATCAATGCTGGTCTTCAGGAGCCCACCCACCTGCTACAGGGATCAGTCGGTGCTATGAGAACACGTCCTTCAGAAATTGCCAAGTGGTGTGGTGCAGTTAACCATTTAGTTCTGTGCCCTGTACGTGACTGAATAATAATTCTATCAGAAAGTGTTGTTACAGCTCTTGGGAATGCTTTCATATTACTAAAATAATATTAAGGAAATCACTCACTCCAGTCTCAGCATCAAATGATATTTTATGTAACAAAGAACCTCTTCATGCTGTAATTTTCTTTTTTAAATACAGACTTGCAGAATGAATGTGAGATAAATGAGGACTGTCGTGTCTGTAACATACTCCCCTTTGTGCTTGCACTGGTAGATTCTCTTCCCTCTTTGTCTCACTTCCTCTCTTCCCTGGCATCTCAGTTTTCAATTACTCACATATTTTTATTTTAAAATAGCATCTGACCATTATTAACATCAATGATTTTCTTTAAAGAATGTGAGGTACATTTTGTTTAATTTGTGTGCTTTAATTTGGATATGAGCTTTTATAAGTGAGGAAATACAAGCAAGAGAGCCTATAATATCCACATGCCGTTTGTTTTCAATTTATGTGTGTCCATGTAACAGTGTTTCTGAAACTTGAGAGTGTATCAGGATCACCTGGAGGGTTTGTTAGAATGCAGATTTCTGGATCCCTCTGCCAGAGTTTCCTCTGCAGTGAGTCTGGGATGGGACCCACAGATTTCTTTTTCTAGCAAGTTCCCAAGTGATGCTGCTGCTGCTGGCCTAGGGACAGTACTTTGAGAAAAATGATCTTTCTATCAAGTAATACCAAAGAGAGAGGGATAAAGTTATTGAATTTATGCAGTTTCTTGAAGGTTGGAATATTTGATATGTCCCAGCTTTTGTACTAAAAATAATAATAATAATAATGCCAAAAGACATACAGTGCTTAAGACTCAAGTTAATTTAATTCCATAATCATAAGGTAGAACAGTACCAAATTCGGTACATGGAGACTTCTGTACTTAATTTTGACTGACCCACATAGAACAAATGTGATTCATCTGACTTAAAATTGAAAACCCAAATAAGCTAGGTTGGAAAACAAAATATAGTTTTATTATGGGCCTAAAAGGAGACAAATTGGTTATTAGAATGGTAAGAGTGATTGGGCCAAAGCTATAGGTGAGTAAGTTGCTCAGACATTAAGCAAAATAATCAGAAAATTATGCAAATTTTATGAACAAGAAAGCTAGAATATTTTCCGTAAGCATGAGTGCAGGGTCTGAGCTATACAGATTTAAGAATTTTCTCCTAGGCATTTACTTTCTTAAGTAATTCTGAAGACAATTTATTTTTAAGGCTTACTTTCACCTAAGCAAGAAGAAATCTGTTGTACAATAATGCAAAAAGAAAAAGAACTCTATGCTCTGGATGTTCAACACCTCTGTTAAGGATTCATAAGTTATTTGTTTGGAAAAGCATATACCCGGGGACACTGAACCTGGTCCAGGTGGAGCTGGTGGGGAAGAACCTGCCTGTCAACTCAGGAGACGTGAGGTTGGTTGGATCCCTGAGTCAGGAAGGTCCCCTGGAGGAGGGCACGGTGTCCCACTCCAGTATTCTTGTCTGGAGAATCCCATGGACAGAGGAGCCTGGCAGGTTATATTCCATGGGGCTGCAAAGAGTTAGATATGACTGAAGTGACTTAGCATGCATGCTTAGAAGATTATAAAATTCAATTGTTCTATATTCTAGAGAATAGAGTAGTTTAACCTAACATGAAAAACTTGGAATGAAAGAATGAGAATTACATTGGGTTGCTTTTTTAAGTATGGAGCCTGCCTAAAGTCAGCATATAGGACTCGCTTCAAAAGGCGACCAGTGATGACGATCAATATGTGATTCTTCAAGGAGACGATCTGGAACAAAAAGACAATTTACACACCAGGAAAGTAATATTCAAGCAGCCAAGGGCAGTCAGAATATTTCTTCTTTTCTCTTTTCATAAAAAAATGAAAAAAAAATGTAATTATTTTCTCTCAATTATATTTACAAAAGAGGCATTAGCAAGGAAAATATCTTGATTTGAAGGAAG
This sequence comes from Cervus canadensis, assembly GCF_019320065.1. Classification (NCBI taxonomy): domain Eukaryota; kingdom Metazoa; phylum Chordata; class Mammalia; order Artiodactyla; family Cervidae; genus Cervus; species Cervus canadensis. The sequence continues at coordinate 19,231,302 of NC_057395.1, read as the reverse complement.
GAAAGGATAGAAAGAAATTCTGCCCCGCCTTTTGCCAGCTTTATTTGGGATCTATTTCATTCTCCTTTGCTGCTTCTTTTATCACCTGACTTAATTTTTCAGAAAAGTTGTCCCAGGAAGGGTTTTTATGGTTGTTTTTCTTGGCACGACTCTGCACTTCCTCTGTGTATTCAGAGTGTCCTGCCTTGAGAATGTGAAGCTCATGCCTCAGCATGGACAGAAACCCAGGGTCCAGTGCCCCTCTGTGCCTAGGGGTCAATTTTCAGGGAGTGACATTGGCACGCTTGCCGTCGACTGTCATCACACAGAGAGGTTGTCCTGGGCCCCCTGCTTCTTTCCTCCTTCCCGATCTTAGTCTTGGGTTTGCCCATTATGGGCTTCCCTGGTGGCTCAGAGATTAAAGCGTCTGCCTGAAATGTGGGAGACCTGGGTTCGATCCCTGGGTTGGGAAGATCCCCTGGAGAAGGAAATGGCAACCCACTCCAATATTCTTGCCTGGAGAATCCCATGGATGGAGGAGCCTGGTGGGCTACAGTCCATGGGGTCGCAAAGAGTTGGACACGACTGAGCGACTTCACTTTGCCCATTCTGCTGTGACTCTGCCCAGTAATGGCCAGCCTGGGAGCTGACCCCAGCATATCTGATCTCCTGAGATGAAATGCTGCATGAATTTGAAGACAAGGATGGGTTGGAAAAAGACAGTATCTTCTGTTAATTTTCCTTCTGTCTTGTTTCTACCTGCTGTTCTGAAGCTGTATTTGGAATAAACATTAGGCCTTGTGAAAGAAATTTTACAAAGTATGAGTTCCTTTTTTATGTTATGGAGTACAAATGAGGAGGATATAGGTGTGTTGCTCCAAGCTGAAAAGGTCCAGAAAGTTCATTCACTCAAGCTTCCTTTGAACAAGAAGCCAACTTCCCACCTCCCAATGCTGTCCACATCTTACTCTGGTAATTTAAAATTCTATGATTCCTCCTTAAAACATTTTAATGTTTAAGGACTTTTCAGAGTTCATTAAACTTTATGCTTAATAGAATTCCCTCCTTTCCATGTTAGCCACTAAAGTCTGATTCCTATAAATGTGTAAATCCCAATTGTATCTCTCTCTCTACTAAAGCTGTGGTATCTGCCTGTTTTCCCCAAATTCCTGTTGGATAAACGTCATGCAATCACTTGCCTTTTCTTGATCTTTATCCTTGTCTGACCCCTTAATGGTAGTTAGGTCTTTTCTTTCCCCTCTTTCTGCAGGGGTCTCCCCTCAAGAGCTGCAAGTTTTCAGTTTCACAGTCTTCCCTACATCGTCTTTCAAATCTGTCCCACACTCAGTCTTACTATGCTTGCTTTTCACTTACTCCCTTACCATTTATAGAGAAGTAGTAATACCAAAATAATAGGATTTGTGAAAAATACCTAGAAAAGTGATGTTGTTTATAGAAAAGTTTTTTTAAAAAGTCATCTTAATTCACATTTAAAGTTTTGATAAAATTATGAAATGAATTACTTTTATTCACCTTTGGAGTAAAGTTTGTATGTTCTCCCTAGGGATATATTTTTTTAAAGAGGGGAAACCAGAGTAGGTGGTTGAAAATAGAATAAATCTTTACCAAAAAAAAGATGACCTAAAATATAGTGGATATGAACATATTTCTTTTCAGCCCTAAATATGACAAATGGGAACTCTAGTTTGGAAATTAGGTAAGCTGATGTTTTTTATAATCTTTTTCTCACTAGGAAAAAGAGAAAACTATTTACACACTAGATTAGATGATATATACTCATATAGCTATTTCCAGGAAATAATCAAAATATTTTAACACTGGATTAGGGATGATACAAGATAAAATCAGTGTACAGTGACCAAGAACTCACTGTCTCAAAAAATGCTGGTTTTAGTAGATGTATCATAATAATTCAGCCTGTTTTCAAAAGAAAATTTAAGAATTCCAAAAGTACACAGAATATATCAAAAGCCAAAGACAATAATAAATATGAAAATGTGATTTAAAAATTTGTATGCACGTAATTCAGAATGCTTTTGAGTTTAACATTAATTTCTAAGTTGATTATTTGCAAATGATAGCTGTCTTGGATCATGTTCTCCAAACAGACCCAAATACAAGTGGTAGTGAGCAAGAGCTTTAGTGAGGTAGGGCTTCCCCAAGACAACAGGAAGAGAGAGGGAAACCGGTCCGTGAAGGAGCACATGCCGACCCGAGGGGGCCTGGGAATGTGCTCCGCCCCTAGACGAGGTGGTGGGCTGTGATGCCCCCGTCCTCCTGAGCTTTCGCCCCCGGCTGCATTGCGCCCAGGCTCCTCCGAGTCTCTGTGCAAGTGTGCCAAGTGCTCCCAGAGGCCAGCGACAGTCAGGGTCAGTGCTTAAGAGAGAATCATGCAGGCGCTGGGGAATGCTGTCCAGTCAGGAAAGGGGACTGGCAAGCATCAGGGTGGGCATCAATCACGTTTCCTACAGGAAGTTCACTAGGATTTCCTGGTAAGCCAGACATGACCCTGGATTTAGTGAACTTTTTCTGTTATTTACAGTTCTTGATATGAGTAGCTGGCTTCTTTATGTGTGCTTGCATTAAGCTGATCAACAGTTACATAAAAAGGAGTTTACCTCTGATGAACTTAGAGCACACAGTCAAGGCCTTAGGAATGATGTGTTCACTGACTCAGTGACTATTCTTCTTCTAGGGACAATTTATTAAGCATGTTACTCTTCACTGGACATATCCAGTCCTTATCCCTACACACGAACATTGGAAAGAGCTTTGTTGGCTTCCTTTTGTCTTGCCAGAAAATGAAAAGTGGTCTTAAGAAGGAAGTCTTCTTTGAAAAGAAAATGACAAGTTATTGTATACTTGTCAAATTCAAGTATCTCATTTTAGAAGCGACATTAACTCCTTGCATGTTCAGGGTGTCACGTGAGATTAAGAGGTCACCGAAATGCTAGGGTTGCTGCTTTTCCCACATCCCATACATCCTGATATGTTCTGTTTTCCTTCTGTTTGTTTTAAGATATTGTCTATCTTCACTTTTGATTTTCTCTTTGATTAAACTGTTGTTCAAAAGTGTGTTGCTTAATTTCCAAGAGTCACAGATTTAAAAAAGCTTTAGAATATCCTTCATGAAGCCATAAAAATTTTATTAAATCTTAAAAAAACAGATGTGTGGTTGCCAGAACACTGGGAGAGTCATGGCAAGATAAAAGCAAACTTTTGGACAGAAATATTTGTGATAATGTGTTGGAATGAATAGCTGAGGGAGAGAACATGAGACTATCTGGTTTGATATTATTAATACAGTGTGACTACTAGGGAAAGCAAGGACAAATGACGTTTTTGTATACTTCAGAAAATTTAAAAGCCATCATACATGTCATGACTGTGTGATTGAAAAGAAAAGGGAGTACCTCGATTACCAACCCGGCTACAGGGCTGAATCACAACATCTGGCAATAGGCCAAGCATCTTTAGAAGCTCTCCTTGACTTATCCAGGCTCTAGGGCATGATAAGGAAATCACTGCTTTAATCTGTAATGATACTGATGCTACTGATAAACTCAGTAGTCTGAAGACTTTTCTCAAACAGTCTTATTATCAGTTCTCTCGTTGCTTTTGGGACTCTGATGCAGTTATTTCATATTACATCGATATAGGTAATTTGTCCGGCATTCTACAGAATGTTTTACAAGTTCTAGCCCTGGTCAAGTAGCCTTCTCTATGGGCAGCTGTTGTCTCCATTTAATATCTAGGACAGAGCTTCTCAAACTCTGACTGCTTCTGAATCATCCCAAAGCTTAATTGAAATACAGATTTCTGGGCCCCACCCCAGAGGTTCAGATTCAGTAGGTCTAGGGTAGGGCCTGAGAATTTGCATTTTGCACATATTCCAAGGTGATGTTGTTGCTGATCTGACTGGTCCAGGAACTGCATTTTAAGACCTACTTGTTTAGGGAAATGAAAGAGTTTAGGTCATGGAAGCAGATAAACGGTATGCTCAGATATTCTAGTAGGGTAGGAGTAAGAGACTAGAAGCAGGTTGAACTGCAGATAAAAAGCTTGGCTGGCTGTTCAGCCACAGGGAAATAGGTGTAGACCAGAGACAACACGTTAGATGATTTAAGGGGAAAATCTGACTATGTTTAAATTATCTGGACTTTTCAAGTGGAAACAGCTTGTTTGCCTGATTAATCTATATCATTTCCATATTTCTTTGCATGTCTAAGAGATATTTTATGGAGATTGGATTTTATGCTCACCTAAATATCCATAAAGATAGTTTTCTACATTTATGAAACTATTTGCCAAATGATAAATGCTGTTTCTAGTTCATCTGATTAGCCTGAAATTAGGACTTTTGCTGAGAAAGGGCATAATAGAAAAATTTGACAATGCAATATTTATCACCATAATACAATTTTTAAAGAACCCTGAGTCTTTAGCAAATGCAATATGATTATTTGTCCATAAAAGTGCCATGAATCCCTCCTTGGGATGCCTGTTAATAGATATGAGCTAGGAAAATAAAACATATTTTCATAAACTTTCATTATACTCCTGAATATATCTCTAGTATATGTATAGATTTTCCTTGTTGATTATAGTCTTCTTCTCAGTTTTAAAAATAATAATCAAATAAGTTTAAAGTAAATCCAGTTACTATCCATATAAGTCTCTCCAGTTTTTCATTCATCATTTTAAAAAATTGCTAAAATATATTTTCTGATATTATATGCTCTAGATCTCTTTTCTCCCATAGTCTTACATGTGTGGAGTTATAAATGTGTCATTATAAACATGTATGCTGTTAGAATTAAGTTTTATTAATGTTATATCTTAATAAAAGGTTTGGTGCTATGGATGTAATTTTATGTTCAGTTGCATTAACTTTCAACTTAAGCAGCTTTTTTATTATTAGATGAATATATAAAAGTTTTTCAGAGAGTTGAAGAAGGAAGTTAGAAGGAGGAAATTTAACTGTTGCATAACAAGGGGCTGAACTATTTTTCCGGTTATGTACAAAGGAAAGTTAAGTAGGTATTTGCTAATATACTTCACATACTGTGACCCAGTTTCACAGCCTCTTTAAACTTCTGTTACGTTAAAGACATTTATCATGATTCCTTTTTTTTGTACATGAATAAAGACACATGTTCGTTTTCTACTTGTATTATTCTGTTAATATTCCTGCTATTTTTTTAATACTGAAAAAGATTTCTTTAGTGAAAAAAAAATAGATCTGGGGGAAAATGAATTCTTTTCCTATCCTGTATTCAGTCTCCGTGATCTTTGGCAATGGATATATTTTTCTCTGGAACTCAGTTTCCTCACCTATGATCTCCTCCAGTACCAAAAGTCTATGGTTACATTACAGACAATGTTTCCTGTTGGATGTATTAGAAAAGATGACAACTTTGCAGTGATTTTTATGCTGGGGAGAGTGCCAAAATATGTAAAGTCATTTCCATTTTAATTAAATGCCTTAGAACATGGAAACAATGGGATAGTGATTTAGTTACCCACTGCTGCATAGCAAATGACCACAAACTTAGTGGCTTGAAGTAACTCACATTTATTAATATTATCTCAAAGTTTCAAGTGGGTCAGGGTCTCATCTGCTTAGTCTCACAGGCTGCAATGAAAGTGTCTACTGGGCTGTGTTTCCATTTGGAGCTAGAGTTCCTTTATCAGACTCATTCATGTTGTTGCCACAGCTGACAAAGTTCTGTGGTTCTTTGTCACCATAGGACTGATGCCCTTAGCTCTTAGAGGCCTTCCCTTTCCAGAGACAATACACAACAGAGCCAGCACATGAGCATCTCTACAGCTTCGAGTCTATCACTGCCGGTCACTTCTGAAGGACTCACCCAGGATGTCTTTGTTTTAGTTAAATTTAAGTTATCTGTTCAGAGATTTCATGACACCTGCAAGATTCCTTCACATTTGCCACATAAGGTAACATAATTTTGGGAGGGAAGAATAGCCTTTGCTGTATTCTGTTATCTTGAAGCAAGTTGTAAGTCCTGACCACAGTCAGTGGGAGAGGTTTCCACAGAGGCATAGATGTCAGGGGCAGGAGTCCTGGTGGTCAGCTTGGAATTCAGCTTGCTAAAGGTGGGCAGAAAGTTGAGATTCGTGATGCACTTATTCAATGGATGATCAGTAGTCATTGAAGGTCTCTGTTAATTCTCCCATCTTCAAAGTAGAGGAACATGATGCTAATGTTATAGTTGTGCAATCAATACCAATGAGATAATATGTACAAATTATCTTGCAATTCTTGGCACATTGTCAGTTCTCTATTACTAGTTAAAATTATTATTATTGTTGTCATATTAATTATACTACTTTATTTTGGTTCCTTTTGTCTCATTCAATAATTTTTCAGTTTTATTTAATTGGCTAAAAGCTATGTCAGTACTTATAACACAGTTCATAAGACATGCTAGTTCTCATGTTCTCCATTTCAAATATTAATTTTATTTTGCATTTAACTGTGACACTGAAAGTAAGACACCTTTCCAAGTTGACTCAGTGTTTAATGAAATATCTCAAGCACTAGATTTTCATTTTTGTTTGTTTCTTGTTTGCTTTCTGTGCTTTTCTTCTGGGGTCCTTTCCCTTTCACTCAGCATGGCAACTATTGCCAGCATAAGAATTTATATGGATGCAGGAGTCCCTGCTAGCTAAGTGGAGATCTCAGTTTAATATCTCAGTAGATTAAACAGCAGCCCACTGAGAAAGATATTGATAGCATTGGCATCTCTGACACACAAGGATTTAAGGAACAGGCATCCGTAGTAACTGACTTAATAGTACACAGATTATGAATGGTAATTCCAAGAGACAACTTCAGTGTTCTGCCTTCTAGTCCTATGAAATTTGCACGATATTAAATGAAGAATTTTTTAAATAAAGAAATCCAGATGTATAGTCTTTCTCTTTCCTCTTCTGTGGCTGGTATTGGTGACCTAGGCATCTCATTTCCTTGTGTGTTTCCTACTGAGGCTCCATTGCAGACTGTGGGGGGAAAGACAACTGAGGCTGGGAAGCAAAGAAAATGAGAGACCAGGTGAAGGTGGGTGCAGGGGATTGTTTTGAGAGGTTTACAGATTTTCACTCTCTCAGGGGTGAAATCAAGTTAAAGAACACAGAGTCTATTTTATCTGCTTCTCTTTAAATTAAAACAGTTAAATGATGCTCAAGTTGCTTAATTTAAACATTGGACATTTTAGGGGGTTGGCAGCCAATAAAACATATTAATGTCTTCTACTTTTGGTAAATCGAGGTTGAACAACTTAATGAATATAACACATGGGCAAGTATACATACCCAGCCATTAATATCTTCCCTGTGTAATGTTTATGACTGTAATTGCTGCTCTGATTATATATTGTGTGAACTTGAAGCACATTGTTGTGTTGGATGACTAATAGAATTTGGTGGCAATGCATAGAAATTGGTATTCTGGAAGAGGGCTGAGTTTTAAATTGCATTCTCTTCTGAGTTTGCAGTGCATTTCATGACTCATCTACCTCACAGTGTGTTGATGGCTGATGAATTGAAGTCTTTTTGCTGAATAGTAAACATCAGAGACAGTTTGGTCTTCTCCTAGCTTTCCTGACTCAGTTTTCTCATCACTAATTCAAAGTATCAAAAATAAATCATCGATTACTGTTAATTGACTTTTGTCCATACTGACCTAGAGAGAAGGCACATTTGTCAGTACATCAGTGTATGTACTGGGGGTGCTAGGAATGTGGTCTCTAAGCTCTGCAGGGGCCATTGTGTGCCTTGGAAATAAAAAGGGGTCTGTTCATTCTTCATTGACTGTTCCAGGTAGATCATAGGCCTTTGGGCACCCCAACCCTCTTTCCTTGTTGGGTGGGCTTAGAGGTGAGAGAGAAGGACACATTTTCCTCTTTTACTTTGCTAAATGTCTTTAATGTTACAAAGTGTAACACAAAAGTTGTATAGTGTAGCTATTTTCATCAAAAATCAATGATTGCTTAACTTTACAACAGGGACATTTATTCTATGGAGTAAAATCTAATGGTAAGGACACATTAGAATAAGAGATAGTGGCTTTTGTCATTCAATAGTTTATCTTCAATAAATAAAATCTGAGCTAAGTGATTCACCATTAGTCACACTTTTGCTTTTAATAGATGTAAATTTTTATTTGCCCATTCCATATACAAAGAAGTGACCATTTTAAATTTTTCCTGCAACATAATATAACATATAATGCATAGTTTTATCTCTCATGTTCACCTAAAAAGCCTTATAATAGCAATTCTGTGAATTAGTACATCAGCATTTTCCGTTATGGTCCATGGAACAGCATCACAGGAGCACATGTCAGAGATGTGGATTCTTAGGTGCACCCAAGTCCTGCTGAACTGGAGATGCAGGTGAATGGTGCTCAACCGGTCTACGTTTTACACATGTTCTAGGTGACTCCAGTGCCGTCTTTGAGAACCACTGATGTAGAAAGTATTATCATACTCGTTGTATAGATGATACAGTTGATGCTCACTGTGGTCTGATGATTGCACAAATACATGACTAGTTCATTTGAGGGCCCTTCCTCAAACCCAGGTATTAAAAATCATGGGGCCTCTGTTTCTTGAAGAAAATAATAAAGAAATAGTGAATTCCATAGACCTGGAAAACAGTCACTCTTAAATGAATTGAGAAAGGGGCCATTTCCTTGCTTTCTCATCATGAAAGTGGGTTGTTAAAACTATTAACACTAGAAAATTAACCTAGAAAGAGTTTCAATGACACAAGTAACATTTTTGCAGTCCCTCCATTGTATTCCTCATTTTCTTTTAAGTGGAGTGCAAATAGGATGTAGTTAAATCCCAGAGGGGTGGCTGTTGCATGTTAATAGAAGTGGGAGACTATTTTAATCATGTCTTCCTAGCCCAGTGAGTCTGTGGATAGATTTCCAACAGGGTCTTTCACACACATCATTGCCCATGCTCAGAGTGCCCTGTGGTGGTTTTCTTGCACACACAATTTTACACACGCTGCAAAGAAGTTTCTTAGTTGCTGTGGGATCAAAATGAATGTTAACTACCCCTCTGTGACTTGGGAAGTGAATGTTTCCTCTTGAGCTGAAAGCAAAAAACAGTGTTCATTATCTGTAATAGAAAAGTCTATAGAATGATGCCTGCTAAGCTCTATTTCTTTGTGAACTCAATTTGGGCTTTGTGTGTAAAACAAATAAGTAAAGTTTAAGTCTATTGTTTATTCAACCAGGAGGAATTTCCTTGAATAGAAGATGTTTGGGTGCAATTAGGGTGTGATTTTTATTCTGCATATATATAAAACATGATGCTACATTTATGGGGAAAAAAAAAGCTTGAAAAACATGTCAGTATTTCATGAGTAATTACAAAGAGAACATGCAGGTAACAGCTGTTAAGTTTGGAAGTGATTGGTAAGTCTTCACGCACTTCTGCTGTGTGTCCAGAGTGACTTGTTTTCTGCTCAGGACTCCTGCCTCTTTGCCTTTGCAACTGCTGTTTCCTCTCCCTGGAGCCCTCCCCACAAAACGCAGAATTATAAGGCTGGCAAACTCCTTTTCATCCTTACGTGTTGGCTGAAAAGACGCCATAGCCCTTTGTGGTCCACCGTCTGCAGTGCACTTTGAAATGTCTTCTTTAGAGTGTAACCATTAGCTTTGTGCATGAGTGTCTCTTTATGTTTTGAGGTGTCATTCCTCAGTATCTAGTCTGTACCTGACACATTGCAGGATTCAATAAATAATGCTTCCATGAATTAATGGTGGGCGTTTCCAAATGGATAAAGTCTTCAAACCAGCATCTCCTCTATGCACTGTCATTTTGCCCAAACTTCTGAGTCCCAGTGAGGAAGCTGGAATCCCTAGAGCTGTCAATGCCTTATCTCTTTACTTTAGTCAGTTTTACTTCCTATCATCAGTTCAGTTCAGTTCAGTCCCTCAGTCGTGTCTAACTCTTTGCGACCCCATGGACTACAGCACGCCAGGCTTCCCTGTCCATCACCAACTCTCAGAGCTTGCTCAAACTCAGATCCATCAAGTCGGTGACGCCATCCACCCATTCTCACCCTCTGTCGTCTTTATTCCTAACACCTTGACCTTCGTCTGGTCTCTGTGTCTCAGCACTTCACTCAGTTCTTGTCTTTTAGATTAAGTTTCTTCAAGCTAGGTTCTCTTCCTGTTTCTCCTCTTTCAGTAAATGTTTTGGCTGCTGTTATCATGAAGATGAAGAAACCTGGGCCAGATGCCCCACCTCCTGTCTCCTGAATCCTCTGTATGCCTTTGCCTGGGTGAAGTCTTAAGTCCCGCATTTGAGAGATGTTGGTTCCTAACACTCACCAGGTGACCTTTGATACTGTAGATGGTGCATCCTTGAGGGAAGCATGATGCCCACTACTCCGTCCTGCAAGATCCTTGCACACACCACAGTTTGGCAGGGTCTCCACAGAGTCACGCATAGTAATGGGTTAAGGAATTCACTAAAATGGGGGAAGGCAAATTGCGAAGGCCAGTGTGAACGAAAGCAGAAAAGACATTGTTTGCTGTGCTCCCTTCTGCTTGCGCTGAGCTGTGCAGGGCCCAGGGTTCTGTTGGACCTGCTGTGGGGTTTGCACCCCAGTGTAGAGACTCCATCACATCTTTGACCCTTATTGTCTTGCAATCATGAAATCAACCTTAGACTCAGGAAAATAATCAGACCATTTTGCACCAAACGTTTGGAGTCGGGGGCGGCTGTTTGAAGGGATTGGCTGGGAACCTCAGATGCTGGTCCTTGTAAAAGTTGGGACCTATGAGAAATTACCGCCCCTCCTGTGAGGGTGTAGCACCTCCCGCCGGGAGAAGGGGCTTGGAGGAGCCATCCCAAAGGCTCCTTGTCTAGCACACGGCTTGTATGTCTCTGCTTACTGCACCAGTCTCCTCTGGCTGGTGGCAGAGTGCTCTGTGTAACTCGGAGATGTGCATGTCCCAGATTCCATGGCTCAGTGTCCCTAGCCAGACTTTTAGGGTTTCTGTCCATTTACTCAAGTCCATTTCTGGTCTTCTCGCTCCCTTTTCCTCATATGTTTCTTCATATGCTCTTCATTCCCACAGTGGAATTCTGCATGCTGCCTGTGTGCGCCCCCTTCCTGCACTGCCATTGTGCCTTCCCTTGGGCTTTTCCTCACTCACTCTATTTTTTTTTTAATTAATTAATTTATTTTTTTTAATTGAAGGATGATTGCTTTACGGAATTTTGCTGTTTGCTGTCAAACCTCAACATGAATCGGCCGTAGGTGTACACAGATCCTCTCCCATCCCTCTCTCCCTCCTTTGCGTCTCTCTCTCCCACCTGCTTCCCACGCACTGTCCTCCTTCTCCCAGCAACTAAGGGTCACAAAGACCTCAAGGCTCTGCTCAAACCTCTGGCCCTCTCTTGGCTGGATGTTTGCCATGTGGGCCTCCAGCTGGGGAGGCCTTTATCTCCTCACTTCCCTTCTCCAGTCTCAGTGACTCCTCACAGAATTTTTTTTCTGAGCCTCTAGGGGAAAAGTAATCTTTTCTTTTTAACCCCCCTCCATCATAGCAGTTAACTTTAAAGTTGGCCTTAACACACTCTCCCTTGTCTTACGTGTATATATATTTACTTTGCAAGTCCATTCAGAGAAGCTGCCATGTCTTATGTGTCTTGTATCCTGGAGTAACTTGAATATTATAGTCATTCAATAATATATAATGAATAAATGAAAACATAGGCCCAAGGGGTGTGTGCAAAAGGCTTGGGGTGCAGGTATGGGAGGCATACCCATCTCTTTAGCTTGGCCACATGGGCTGGGTATGATGTGAGCTTGGGGTGGTACCTCCTCCCGCCCCCAACCCTAACCCCTCACTCCACTCACAAATCCTCAAAACACTCAGAGTGACTCTCAGGAATATATTTCAACAAGGGAACAGGAAGGCCTGACTCATCATGACTTAGGAATGGCTTATAGGATAAACTGGGGACCCAAACCATTGTACTTTCAAAATGTATTATGATATATGAAGCTGAGAACTAGCAGGTAGCTGTCTTTTCGTTTCCATTCCCATTCCATTGACAGGCAGTGCATGTAAGAGGAGAAAAATATCCCAACTGCAGGGAAATTTTCAGGCAAGTCTCAAGATAATATTATTTTTAAAGTGATGTCAATGCTATGAAACAAAAGGAAAAAGATCTGTGTGGATGCTTAATGATCTCACACTTTTGCCTTCCAGGAGACGGAGCTGTTAGATCTCAGCCTTGTCAAAGACGCCAGATGTGGGAAACATGCCAAGGCGCCCAAGGTAGGAAGTGGAGCGTGCTGTACACACCAGATGCTGCCTTGATTATTTAGCTGTGTCATGGTATCAATTAATTGCCCCAATTAAAACTTTCTCTGTTGTAGATGTTGTAAAATGCAATAAAACAGCCAGTCCTTCCAGAAGCCAGTATGTCCAAACAGTACCATTTTTGATAAAAGATGGAAGCAATGAGCAAATATAGAATCAGTGGACATAGGACTTGCTTTATGCGCTTGTTTTTTTTTTTTTTTTTTTAAAAATATTATACAAAAGTTACTGGGTAATTGTAAAAACTCAAAATGTGCTTTAAAGTATTTGAAAAATTCCCTGAGCCTTATAAGCATACGTGAACCCACCTTTTAGACAGATAAACAGGATCTTTTAGCTCAAACATTTTGCAGTTGGAGTCATTTCATCCCTGAAGCCAGAGTGTCAAATCTTTTTGCAAATGTTCCAGTGAACACTCACAGACATTGGGATCAGTTATGTGGAATGTCAACTTACTTGGGTTTGAAAAGCTTATTGAAGACGCATCTAAAGCAGTGTTTGAAATTTATTTAGTTTTGGAAGATTGTTTTAAAATGTTGAATATAGGACTTCCCTGGTGGTCCAGTGGTTGAGACTCCATGCTTCCACTGAAGTGGGTGCAGGCTTGATCCCTGGTCAGGGAACCAAGACTCTGCATGCCATGCGATGTGGCCCAAAAAAATGTTGAATAAAACATTATGTATATTTTTAAATTTTAGACTATCTGGTAGGGTATAATAGCAGGATATATTGACTTGTTATCAAACTGGGAAACTACACTTTAGTGTATTTAAATTTTAATACTTTAAGGACTTCTTCTGTAGCACAGAGAGAATGTTGTCAAATAGGGATGTACGGGTGCCATTCAGGGACTTGCCTCCTCCCATAATTGATATAAAACCAGCGATTTTCTATTTGAGTATCTACCTGCAATTTTTGTTTTATTCCTTAAAAGTCAAAACACATACTTTGACATCAAAAATTATCTGTTGCTGTGGAGATGCAGTGAGGAAAGACCTAGTGATTGTCTTCAGATACCTAACAGTGTGATAGTTGCTGGCAAATTTTGTCATAGAGCAAACAGCCAAATACTGCTTTTATTGCTGAAGAGGTTAAAATGACCTACAGGAAAATGTGGTAAATGAAAAGAAAGAAAAATCAGAATTGTTTTCAGAAAGGTTTCTGTGTTTCACCTGAAAATGGTCCATTATTTGCATCAATCACTTAGAAATATGCCTGCAATGCAGAAGACCTGGGTTCGATCCCTGGGTTGGGAAGATCCTCTGGAAAAGGGAAACGCTACCATGCACTCCAGTATTCTGGCCTGGAGAATCCCATGGACTATACAGTCCATGGGGTCGCATAGAGTCGGACACGACTGAGCAACTTTCACTCACTCGCTCACTCACTTAGGAATACAATGGTATTTCAGTAGTTTGGTCTTTTATTTTTGTATCAAGCTTATTGTCTTTAATGTTTTGTTGATGATTCAGAATTGTTCAGTTTTCAGGGTAGACATTTTATTCTTCTCTCAAGATTTTAGACAGGTTTCACATAAGCCTATTAGTTCCAAGAACTATACTGATAACAATTACAGATGTTATCTTTTAATACAAATTCATTGACCTAATTTGGTGTTTCATGGTCATTATTGGCTAAAGTCAGTTGCCTACCCTCTATTGGACCCTTCTTGTTTCCAAGCTTTGGAAGTTCAAGTCAGTTCCTCTGGCACACAGAGACCTTCCTTTAGGTTTGACGCTCTTACTGCAGCCCACAGCCTACTTGATTTAAGTATTTCGTATACGGACACAGTGTGATAAATGTCTACTGCATGTTGAGAAATGAACGGCACTCAGGTATGTGTTCTGCTTGGTTGATGATCCTAAAATGCTACCCTTCATGACAGATTTCAACCTCAGAGTACTCTGGCTTTTAATGTTTCTTCAGCCTAGGTTTGTGTTCTCTAATTTTTTAATCCACATTCTTGATTTTTTTTTACTTTACATTCCTTGCTGGTGTTCAAGCATCTCCACATACTTCAATGTTTTCAAAGCCAGTTTCTCTGCCTGTTGTTGTGGTTGTTCAGTTACTCAGTTGTGTCCAACTCTTTGCGACCACACGGACTGTAGCATGCCAGGCTTCCCTATCCTTCACCATCTCTGGAAGCTTGCTCAAATTCATATCCATTGAGACAATGCTGCCATCCAACCATCTCATCCTCTGTCATTCCCTTCTCCTCCTGCCTTCAATCTTTCCCACAATCAGAGCCTTTTCTCATGAGTCGGCTCTTTGCTTCAGATGCCCGAGTACTGGAGCTTCGGCATCAGTCCTTCCAATGAATATTCAGGACTGATTTCCCTTAGGATTGACTGGTTTGATCTCCTTGCAGTCCAAGGGACTCTCAGGAGTCTTATCCAGCACCACAGTTCAAAAGCATCAGTTCTTAGGCACTTAGCCTTCTTTATGGTCCAACTCTCACATTCATATATGACTACTGGAAAAACCATAGCTTTGACTATACAGACTTTTGTTGGCAAAGTAATGTTTCTGTTTTTTAATATGCTATCTAGGTTGGTCATAGCTTTTCTTCCAAGGAGAAAGTCTTTTAATTTCATGGCTGCAATCACCATCTGCAGTGATTTTAAAGCCCAAGAAAATAAAGTCTGTCACTGTTTCCATTCTTTCTCCATCTATTTACCAGGAAGTGATGGGACTGGATGCCATAATCTTCATTTTTTGAATGTTGAATTTGAGACAAACTTTCACTCTCCTCTTTCTCCTTCATCAAGAGGCTCTTTAGTTCTTCTTCACTTTCTGCCATAAGGGTGGTGTCACCTGGATATCTGAGGTTATTGATATTTCTCCCAGAAATCTTGATTAAAACTTGTGCTTCATCCAACCTGGCATTTCACATGATGTACTCTGCATATAAGTTAAATAAGCAGGGTGACAATATACAGCCTTGACATACTCTTTTCCCAATTTTGAAACAGTCTATTCTTGCATATCTGGTTCTAACACTTCCTTTTTGAACTACATACAAGTTTCTCAGGATGCAGATAAGGTGGTCTGGTATTCCCATCTCTTGAAGAATTTTCCACAATTTGTTGTGATCCACACAGTCAAAGGCTTTAGCATAGTCAATGAAAGAGAAGTAGATGTTTTTCTGAAATTCTCTTGCTTTTTCAGTAATACAATGGATGTTGGCAATTTGCTCTCTGGTTCCTCTGCCTTTTCTAAATCCAGCTTGAACATCTGGAATTTCATGGATCACATACTGTTGAAGCCTGGCTTGGAGAATTTTGAGCATTACTTTGCTAGTGTGTGAGATGAGTGCAACTGTGCAGTAGTTTGAGCATTCTTTGGCATTGCCTTTCTTAGGGATTGGAATGAAAACTGAACTTTTCCAGTCCTGTGGCCACTGCTGAGTTTTCCAAATTTGCTAGCATGTTGAGTGCAGCAACTTAACAGAATCATCTTTTAGGATTTTAAGTAGCTCAACTGGAATTCCATCACCTCCACTAGCTTTGTTCTTAGTGATGCTTTCTAAGGCCCACTTGACTTCACCTTCCAGGATGTTGGGCTTTAAATGAGTGATCAGACCATCATGGTTATCTGGGTCATCAAGATCTTTTAATAATTCTTCTGTGTATTCTTGCCACCACTTCTTAATAGCTTCTGCTTCTGTTAGGTCCATACCATTTCTGTCCTTTCTGGTGCCCATCTTTGCATGAAATATTCCCTTGGTATCTCTAATTTTCTTGAAGAGATCTCTAGTCTTTCCCATTCTTTGTTTTCCTCTATTTCTTTGCACTGATCACTGAGGAAGTCTTTCTTAGCTCTTCTTGCTATTCTTTGGAACTCTGCATTCAAATGGATATATCTTTCCTTTTTTCCTTTGCCTTTCACTTCTCTTCTTTTCTCAGCTCTTTGTAAGGCCTCCTCAGACAACCATTTTGTCTTTTCCCATTTCTTTTTCTTGGGGATGGTTTTGATCACCACCTACTGTACAGTGTTACAAACCTCCGTCCGTAGTTCTTCAGGCTCTCTGTCTATCAGATCTAGTCCCTTAAATCTATTTCTCACTTCCACTGTATAGTCATAAGGGATTTGATTTAGGTCATACCTGATGGTCTGGTGGTTTTCCCTACTTTCTTCAACTGAACTCTGAATTTTACAGTAAGGAGTTCATGATCTGAGCCACAGTCAGCTCCTAGTCTTGTTTTGCTGACTGTATAGTGCTCCGCATCTTTGGCTGTAAAGAACATAATTAATGTGATTTCAGTATTGACCTTCTCGTGACGTGCTTGTTAGAGTCATCTCTTGTGTTCTTGGAAGAGGGTGTTTGCTATGACCAATGCATTCTCTTGGCAAAACTTTGTCAGCCATCCCCTGCTTCATTCTGTACTCCAAGGCCAAACTTGCCTGTTACTCCAGGTATCTCTTGACTTCATACTTTTGCATTCCAATCCCCTGTGATGAAAAGGACATTTTCATAGACCCGTTCAACTTCAGCTTCTTCAGCATTAGTGGTTGGGCCATAGACTTGGATTACTCTGATACTGAATGGTTTGCCTTGGAAAGGAACTGAGATCATTCTGTCATTTTTTAGATTGTACCCAAGTACTGCATTTCAGATTCTTTGTGACTCCATTTCTTCTAAAGGATTCTTGCCCACAGTAATAGATATAATGGTCACCTGAGTTAAATTACCCATTCCAGTCCATTTTAGTTTGCTAAAATGTCAGTGTTCACCCTTGTCGTCTCCTATTTGACCACTTCCAATTTGCCTTGATTCATGGACCTAACATTCCAGGTTCCTGTGCAATATTGCTCTTTACAACCTCGGAATTTACCTTCACCACCAGCACATCCACAACTGAACATTGTTTCTTAGACACTAGATAATAATAATAAAATAAATACTTCATATCATCGTTGTAAGGGTTAAATCAAATAATTCATTAGCAAACCACTAGCAGCAGAGAAGTTCTCAAATTTAAGTGCTTATAGAATTCCTGGGGAGTTTTAAAAAATGCTGATCCTTGTTTTCTACTCCCAGAGATGCTACAAGATTCTAGTTAATATATGTAGTGTGGACATTGGGTTTTGTTTTGTTTTCTTTAATTAAAAATTTTTTTTTTATTTTTTTCATTTAGTTTTATTAGTTGGAGGCTAATTACTTTACAATATTGTAGTGGGTTTTGCCATACACTGACATGAATCAGCCATGGATTTACATGTGTTCCCCATCCCGATCCCCCCTCCCGCCTACCTCCCCATCCCATCCCTCTGGGTCTTCCCAGTGCACCAGCCCCGAGCACTTGTCTCATGCATGCAACCTGGGCTGGTGATCTGTTTCACCCTTGATAGTATACTTGTTTCAATGCTATTCTCTCAGAACATCCCACCCTCGCCTTCTCCCACAGAGTCCCAAAGTCTGTTCTGTAAATCTGTGTCTCTTTTTCTGTTTTGCATATTGGGATATTGTTACCATCTTTTTAAATTCCATATATATGTGTTAGTATACTGTAATGGTCTTTATCTTTGTGGCTTACTTCACTCTGTATAATGGGCTCCAGTTTCATCCATCTCATTAGAACTGATTCAAATGAATTCTTTTTAATGGCTGAGTAATATTCCATGGTGTATATGTACCACAGCTTCCTTATCCATTCATCTGCTGATGGGCATCTAGGTTGCTTCCATGTCCTGGCTGTTATAAACAGTGCTGTGATGAACATTGGGGTGCACGTGTCTCTTTCAGATCTGGTTTCCTCAGTGTGTATGCCCAGAAGTGGGATTGCTGGGTCATATGGCAGTTCTATTTCCAGTTTTTTAAGAAATCTCCACACTGTTTTCCATAGTGGCTGTACTAGTTTGCATTCCCACCAACAGTGTAAGAGGGTTCCCTTTTCTCCACACCCTCTCCAGCATTTATTGCTTGTAGACTTTTGGATAGCAGCCATCCTGACTGGCGTGTAATGGTACCTCATTGTGGTTTTGATTTGCATTTCTCTGATAATGAGTGATGTTGAGCATCTTTTCATGTGTTTGTTAGCCATCTGTATGTCTTCTTTGGAGAAATGTCTGTTTAGTTCTTTGGCCCATTTTTTGATTGGGTCATTTATTTTTCTGGAATTGAGCTGAAGGAGTTGCTTGTATATTTTTGAGATTAATCCTTTGTCTGTTGCTTCATTTGCTATTATTTTCTCCCAACCTGAGGGCTGTCTTTTCACCTTGCTTATAGTTTCCTTTGTTGTGCAAACGCTTTTAAGTTTAATTAGGTCCCTTTGTTTATTTTTGCTTTTATTTCCAGTATTCTGGGAGGTGGGTCATAGAGGATCTTGCTGTGATGTATGTCGGAGAGTGTTTTGCCTATGTTCTCCTCTAGGAGTTTTATAGTTTCTGGTCTTACATTTAGATCTTTAATCCATTTTGAGTTTATTTTTTGTGTATGGTGTTAGAAAGTGTTCTAGTTTCATTCTTTTACAAGTGGTTGACCAGTTTTCCCAGCACCACTTGTTAAAGAGGTTGTCTTTTTTCCATTGTATATCCTTGCCTCCTTTGTCAAAGATAAGGTGTCCATAGCTTCGTGGATTTATCTCTGGGCTTTCTATTTCTGTTCCATTGATCTATATTTCTGTCTTTTTGCCAGTACCATACTGTCTTGATGACTGTGGCTTTGTATAGTCTGAAGTCAGGCAGGTTGATTCCTCCAGTTCCATTCTTCTTTCTCAAGATTGCTTTGGCTATTCGAGGTTTTTTGTATTTCCATACAAATTGTGAAATTATTTGTTCTAGTTCTGTGAAAAAAATACTGTTGGTAGCTTGATAGGGATTGCATTGAATCTATAGATTGCTTTGGGTAGTATAGCCATTTTCACAATATTGATTCTTCCAATCCATGAACACGGTATATTTCTCCATCTGTTTGTGTCCTCTTTGATTTCTTTCATCAGTGTTTTATAATTTTCTATGTATAGGTCTTTTGTTTCTTTAGGTAGATATACTCTTAAGTATTTTATTCTTTTTGTTGCAATGGTGAATGGTACTGTTTCCTTAATTTCTCTTGCTGTTTTCTCATTGTCAGTGAATAGGAATGCAAGGGATTTCTGTGTGTTAATTTTATATCCTGCAACATTACTGTATTCATTGACTAGCTGTAGTAATTTTCTGGTAGAGTCTTTAGGGTTTTCTATGTAGAGGATCATGTCATCTGGAAACAGTGAGAGTTTCACTTCTTCTTTTCCTATCTGGATTCCTTTTACTTCTTTTTCTGCTCTGATTGCTGTGGCCAACACTTCCAAAACTATGTTGAATAGTAGTGGTGAGAGTGGGCACCCTTGTCTTGTTCCTGACTTTAAGGGAAATGCTTTCAATTTTTCACCATTGAGGATAATGTTTGCTGTGGGTTTGTCATATATAGCTTTTATTATGTTGAGGTATGTTCCTTCTATTCCTGCTTTTCTGGAGAGTTTTTTTTTTTTTTTATCATAAATGGATGTTGAATTTTGAAAAAGGTTTTTTTTCTGCATCTATTGAGATAATCATATGGTTTTTTATCTTTCAATTTGTTAATGTGTATTACATGATTGATTTGTGGATATTAAAGAATCCTTGCATTCCTGGGATAAAGCCCACTTGGTCATGATGTATGATCTTTTTAATATGTTGTTGGATTCTGTTTGCTAGAATTTTGTTAAGGATTTTTGCATGTATGTTCACCAGTGATATTGGCCTGTAGTTTTCTTTTTTTGTGGCATCCTTGTCTGGTTTTGGTATTAGGGTGATGGTGGCCTCATAGAATGAGTTTGGAAGTTTGCCTTCTTCTGCAATTTTCTGGAAGAGTTTGAGTAAGATAGGTGTTAGCTCTTCTCTAAATTTTTGGTAGAATTCAGCTGTGAAGCCATCTGGTCCTGGGCTTTTGTTTGCTGGAAGATTTCTGATTACAGTTTCGATTTCCATGCTTGTGATGGGTCTGTTAAGATCTTCTATTTCTTCCTGGTTCAGTTTTGGAAAGTTATACTTTTCTAAGAATTTGTGCATTTCATCCAAGTTGTCCATTTTATTGGCATAGAGCTGCTGGTAGTAGTCTCTTTTGATCCTTTGTATTTCAGTGTTGTCTGTTGTGATCTCTCCATTTTCATTTCTAATTTTTTTGATTTGGTTCTTCTCCCTTTGTTTCTTGATGAGTCTGGCTAACGGCTTGTCAATTTTATTTACCTTTTCAAAAAACAAACTTTTAGCTTTGTTGATTTTTGCTATGGTCTCTTTTGTTTCTTTTGCATTCATTTCTGCCCTAATTTTTAAGATTTCTTTCCTTCTACTAACCCTAGAGTTCTTCATTTCTTCCTTCTCTAGTTGCTTTAGGTGTAGAGTTAGGTTATTTATTTGACTTTTTTCTTGTTTCTTGAGGTAAGCCTATATTGCTATGAACCTTCCCCTTAGCACTACTTTTACAGTGTCCCATAGGTTTGGACATTGGGTTTTGAAAAGTAAATTTGTCACAAAATTTGAACACCACTGCCTGAACTTATCACTACTATATAATAAGCACTCATTAAGTAGTAACCACTATCATTGCTATTATCATCATTATTTTTTATTTATCATTATTTAAATTTCAAAAATTTAAATTTAAATTAACAGAATTCAGTTACATTTCACTCAAACTGGAAAAGCTTATGTTGTAAAAACTGTTTGGAGCAGAGGCTTGGCTGAAAGGGACTTCGTGGATGGACAGGCAAGAAAGAATTAGGTTATTAATACCAGATTTAAGATCTTTAAATTGCAAAAGAAAATCTTATCTTGAACTGGATAAATGAAAAGTTAATTTATTAAAAATGATTGGAATGTGTTGAACAATTCAATGAAATTTCTGAGTTTTCATCGAGTCTCATTCAGCTGCTCAAGAACTGTTACCAAGAAATAGATGTCTTTTTCTTTCACTGGACTGGCTTCTAAGGTGCTGGAGGGAACTCCTTTTTCCTCCTCAGGGTCCTCATGGTGGCCATCTCTGCATACCACCCCTGGCAGCACCCAGCTTCCCACACTGTAGCAATTCTGTGTAGCAGGCACCAACAGAGAGGTTAGCTTCCTGCAGAGTATTCCAGAAAGACAGAAGCATAACCACTTCCTAGAAGGAGGCTTTTGGTCTGGAGAAAGAAGCCTCCGTAGGAGGGGACCATTGTGCTGGCGAGGCTAGACGCAGCAGGACGATGATTAGTGAGAAAAGTTGGGAAGCTTAGGACAAGAAGATGATGCAACATGGAGACAGACTGAGTGGAAGACTTTCTGTGGGGACTGTGATCAGAGGAAGGCAGAACATGTGTGGAGCAGATAGTGTTTATCAAAATATGCAAGCACCCCACAAATATTTATCCATGTATTACTATTATTTTTGTTTTTCACAGCATCTCATTATAGAAAAATTCACAATCTAGTTGAAGATGAACTATTTTCTATGCCTGCTGTGAATTGAAATAACATTTATAGGAAATGAAAAAGCATCTATGTGTTAATGAATTTTAAATGTTGACTCCTGACACAATGCATTCAATTCCAGATCTGCTTTGATATATACAGCTTTTGTTCAGGTTAGCAGGTCTGCGATTTCTCAATGGAGAGAAATTAGGAAATGTTTATTCAAATAGAAAAGCTAAACTAGAAGTACCTTATTTTTTGAGATATAAAATGTGTTTATGTTTCCCTTTTTGTACTCTCCCTCCCCTCCCTTTCGCCTTCCCTCCAGTCCCCTGAGCCCCCAGGTTTATGAAGCGCGTGTAAGAAAAAGATTCTATATTACATGCACCTTTTCTATGCCATATACACACACTCACTGCATCTTCATTTCAAAAGGAGCTTTGGTTTTGAAAGGAGTGTGTATCACTATGGTTTCTGATCTATTAGTGGTATAGCATTAATGAAATAAAATAGGCCTGACTAGAATGGAAAAGATCAGTGTCTTGTGCAGAGCAAATTTTGTGATACTTTCTTTGTGTGTGTGAGTGTATGCTCTGGAACAGAACAAAAAGTATATTTTTTGTATGGGCTACCCCAGATCCTCATTGCATGCATGGTCAGTAGTGTTGGACTCTTTGCGACCCCATGGGTTATAGCCCACCAGGCTCCTCTGTCCCTGGGATTTCCCAGCAAGAATACTGAAGTGGGATGCCATTTCCTTCTCTAGGGATCTTCCCAACCCAGGGATTGAACCTGCGTCTCCTGGGGAATTCTTTACTTGTCCCAGAAAGGTTTCAGAAATGCTGCTAAAAAAGGTAATTCCTTTACCTCTTAGGAAGTATCTCATCCTTAGGAGTGTTGAAAAGTAGATGGGCCTAGGGAAGTGGAGCTGTGGTTTCAGGTGCCTGCCCTGCCATTAACGAGCTCAGGTTGTTCCATGCCTCTGCTTTCTCATCGATGAAATCAGTGTCAGGGGAGCACATGATTTTATGCATGTAAGTTTTGTTAGCTGCTTATTCCAACATGTAAGGGCAGTTAATTAAGCCAAGGCACCCCATCTTACAGACTATAAAACGGAGGTAAAACTTCCTACCCTACTCATAGCAAATCATGAAATTAAAAAAAGAAGAAAGACATGTCAAATTTTGCACATGTCTTCTTGAAAGCAGTTCTAAGATTGCTGTGGACTCCAGAAGGAGCAACATCATAGTCACACACTCCCAGGTTTATTCAGGTCTCATGATATATATGCAGCAGTATCACTGACAAGGATTTCTATGGGTTGTACTTTCAAACTGTGTTTTGTGCAAAGTAAACTGCTTCTCTTGCTAAACGGACAATTACCCAGGAGATGCAAGAAATGTGGGTTTGATCCCTGGTTGGGAAAGATCCCCTGGAGAAGGAAATGGCAACCCACTCCTTGTTTTGCCTGAAAATTCCATGGACAGAGGAGCCTGGCGGACTACAGTCCATGGGGTTGCAAAGAGTCGGACACGACGGAGCACAGCACAACAGAACCTTGTATGTATCCAGGTCACAGTTGAATCCCAAGTGGTGCAGGGGTGCCGGCCTGCAGTACCGGCGTGCAGCGGCGCCGCGCAGTGCGTGGTGAGGAGCACGGTTCAGTCACACAGCCGCACAGCGCGCGGGACAGCAGCGCGGCGCAGGGGCGCAGTGGCCTCGGAGCATCGTGCAGGGGTGAGTGGTGCAGGGGTGCCGGCCTGCAGTACCGGCGTGCAGCGGCCCTGCGCGTGGTGAGGAGCACGGTTCAGTCACACAGCCGCACAGCGCGCGGGACAGCAGCGCGGCGCAGGGGCGCAGTGGCCTCGGGGCATCGTGCAGGGGTGAAGTGGTGCAGGCCAGTGTTCCCGTGGTGCAAGGCAGCACAGCACCATAGGTCCCCCGTGCTTTTCCGAAGTTCACTTTATGCTGCCTCGTTTTATGAAAGACCTACATTAGCACCTGCTTTGGCTCAATGAAAGAAATCTGAAGAGGATTTTCACTTTTACAAAAAAGAAAAAAAGCAAAAGGTGGCAGAATGCCACTCAGCACTTGTTTGCAGCAGAGGAGCCCTTACAGAGGCGGTCTGCTGTGAGCTTTGAGGGGCGCCGCCGAGCTCCTTCCCTGGGACTCCTCAGCAACTCAGCAAGCTTTGCACCGCCTCTGTGAGCACCGGTGCTTTATCTCGATTTATTTTGTGCCTGGCTTAGCAAGATGTGTCTGAAGCCAACTGCTTCTCCACTCTGTGCCCTTTCAGCTTATGGAAACTTTCACACGGATGCTCTACTTTTGGATAATGTGGGAAACCTGTGTATATACCACCACAATCACATAAGGCAGGTTAGAGTAAAACTAAATATAAAAACCTGATCAGGTCTTGTTTTTCTAATCCTTATATCAGAATGATGACTTTTCAATTTCATTGTTGCTTTGACACATGGCCATTGAGTATCTGCTTCTGCCAGGCACTGTTCTGGGCACTAGGAAAAAACAACTCTGTTCTCATATAACATTCTTTTTAGGAGTAGGAGACAGGTGGCGGAGGTAAACTGGCTTTCCAGGAAAAAAAGCAAAAGAAAGAAAGACAGGGAGGGAGAAAGAGAGAGACGGAGGAGGGGAGGGAGGAAAAGGAAGGAAAGAAGGGCGGAAGGGGGAGGAAATCCCTGATCTGCTGTGTTTCTCGATTTACTTTAGGTGAATACTCCAAACCTGGGGGGTTTTGAACCAGATCCTGACATCACCTAGAGCTGGAAAGCAGTGTGCACACGGCCTAGAGCCCTGTGAGCAGGCTCTCTCCAGCACCCCTCAGGGTGGGGGAAACAGATGGCAGATAAGTCCCACTGAAGTGAATCAAGCAAGGATAAGGGGCCACAGATCATGAGTGGCAGAGCGGGTTGCCGTTTTTCTGAGCCCTAGCAGAGTAGGCTCTCTTGCTGAGATCAGATGAGCAGAGACATGAATTAAGGGAAGGGGAAGGATTCCAGCAGAGGGTACAATAAGATCAAAGACCCTGAAGTAGGAACAAGCTTGGCATATTTGAGGAACCAACTCTGTGCGCAGTGTGGCTACCATGAAGTACAGCAAAGAGAAGCAGAAGTCAAATAGGTGGCTGTAGGTGGCTGGGGGCCACATGTTTTGGGCTTCATAGGCCATGCTAATGATTTTGGCTTTTCCTCTGAGAGCAAGGATCTGAACGTTCTGAGCAGAGGAGTGACAAAGATCTGATCTAGCTTTTAAGACCGTCCAACTGTTTTCCAATTTACCCGACATGATGCCACTGGCCACAGCCTTGAGAACAGGCCACAGAGGACAGAGGGGAAGGGTATCACCCAGACGGCTGCGGCCAGTGCCCAGGCAGTGTCGGTGAAGATTATTGACCAAAAGCTGTAGAAAAATGCCAGACTCTGAGTGTGTTTTAAAGGCAAAAGGTTTTGCTAGTGCCTTGGGCGTGAGGGATGGGGTAAAGAAAGGATTCAAGAACAGCTTTTAGTGTTTTGACTTCAGAAAGTGTGGGAATTGGGTTTTCATGCAGATGGGAAGGAAGAAGCTCATTTAGACAGAAAAGTTCAGTTTTGTTTTTGGATATTTAAAGCTTGAGATGCTTATCAGACTTCCACCTGGCATTGCATTTGAATCTACAAATCTGGAGCAGGAAGATGTTGGCCGCGGAGTTAATGACTTTGATTCTTCAAAACTCAAAGTCAAGGAAGGCCTTTAAGGAATATGGGTATAAAAGAAACTTCTGATCTCTAAACCATGCTATCTCCAGCATTTAGGCTTCAAGGGGCTGAGGAGGAGCAGTGAAAGAGACTGAAACTGGTATATTCCCCAAGGAATGGAAAGGAGGAACTGTAAAGGTACTTGTATGCCAGTGTCCATGGTGACATTACTTACAAAAGGTGGAAATGCCCAAATGTCCGTCAGCAGATGAATGGATATACAAAATGCCCTAGATACACACAAAAGAATAGTATTCAGCCTTAAAAAAGAATGGAAATTTTAACTGCTACAGTAAGGATAACCCTAGGAAAAGGTATGCTAAGTGCAATAAGCCAGATGCAAAATGACAAACGTCATGCGATCCCTCTTTGAAGAGGTACCTAGAATAGTCATATTCATAGAGTCCAGAAGTAGCATGGGCAGTTTCCAGGGGCTGGATGAGGGAGGTTGGGGAGTTCCTGTTTAATGAGGACAGAGTTTCAGTTTGAGAAGATGAAAGGTTTTGCAGATGAATGGTTGTGATAGTGTATACCAATGTAAATTTGTTTAATGTCACTAAACTGCAACATTTGGCAATCACTAAAATAATAAATTTTATGGTACGTGCATTTTGTTACAATAATAAAAATAGAGACTGAGAAGGAAGGAGAATGAGAAGACAGTATACCTTGGAAGCCTAAGAGCATTTAAAAGGAGGAAGGAGTCATCGTTTGAATAAAATGGTAGTTTCCTGCTAGTCTTTTTCTTTTTAGTTTTGCATACTTGTAACTTTTTTGAAGATAACACTTTATATACACTTTTAATATTTTCCCTATATGATTAGCGTTCCTTTCTAATATTCAAAATAGGCTATTTATTTAAGGGTTGTCAAATCTTAAATAGCTCATCATAGAATCTGGATGCCAATATATAAAACCTCATAATGAGCTGTTATGTGAATGTTACACAACAGTGGTTTTAATGAATCATCCTTGAGGCCTGGAACTGTGCTTTCTTCATTGTCTCCCTTTGCTGATTACAACCTATTTCCCTGATTTTGAAGATCCCACCATTACGTGAAGCCACAGTCATAATTTTGTGTAGATATTTGAGGTTTACTAAAGAATAAGAAAACCCTTTATACAACAAGATAAAGGTTTCTCTCTTTCCACTCAATAGCTGATGAGATTTACCTTTGGCCCATAATCTTGGTTCCAACTGTTTCCCAATTTACCCGACATGGTGCCACAGCTGATTTGGGGTAAGAGGGGTACAGGATTTCCTTCTGTTATTTTATTGCATAAATGTTTATTTACATCTTTACCAAATGGAGAAAAAAAAGGGTTAAAA
This sequence comes from Cervus canadensis, assembly GCF_019320065.1. Classification (NCBI taxonomy): domain Eukaryota; kingdom Metazoa; phylum Chordata; class Mammalia; order Artiodactyla; family Cervidae; genus Cervus; species Cervus canadensis. The sequence continues at coordinate 19,204,430 of NC_057395.1, read as the reverse complement.
ATTCACAGAATTATCGATGTGTGCGTAATCGTTTTGACAGCTATTCACATTTATCTCCAGATGTAAATTATATGGCATAGCTCCTTTTTCATGTTCATTAAATTCCATAGATGTCAGTGGTTTCCTTGGAAACAAAAACCTTTATGTAACTAGTTGGAGATTTAGTATCAGAAATATCAGGATGCTAAGGAGGGTAAGGAATGGTTCCTTTGGTAGATTTTTGTGTTTAAAACTCTTTGGTCTTTTCCACCTGCCCCTCAACCTCATGGACATTCTATAATGAATAAGTGAAGGCTTTTAAAGCTACCATTAAAATATAGAATATCTTCTCTAATGGTTGCAAGCTTTTAACTTCTTCATAACCAGTCACAGATAGGCTAAGTCTCTTCTGGGATATTGGTGTAAATCGCTACATTTGCGAAGGGACTGGTGTGTCTCTTACCAATAGTTAAATCTGAATGTCTGAGTGGTGTCTCCATTACTCAGGGTACGTATGTGTGTGTCCACCTGTAAAACATGGCGAGCCAAATATATGTGCATAGCTGAGTAAAGATTCTATTTTTAGAAAATAATAGCAAGCCTCTGTCTTAGTATCTACTGCCAAAGAGTTCAAAAGGCCCCTGAAGAGTTGTTGAGGGGCCAGGGAGAGGTCACAGTTCTGGCAAAGGCTAATAGTAGGTGAAAGACTTAACAGTTAGGAGCTTTCTCCTTCTGGCCAGGGCGGACCCCCTGTTGCAAGCAGGGTGACAGGATTAGTACCATGATTTAACTAAACTTCAGGTCTTTTTAGAAGCTTCTGGCTCACTCTATCATTGCTCCTGTCTTGTATAACTTCAACCTAAATGCAGTCTATTTTACATGCAATGGTATGGAGTTGCATTTTGGAAACATTTCTCAATTTTAATTCTTTCATATGCCATAATACGCCACCTTGTGGATATAGCTGATATTACTTTAATTCTACACCGTGAATTTCTCTCTAAACCAGGGTTTTCAAACTTTGGTTCTAATAACAGATATGAGAAACACTGGGGGAGTTTTAAAAATCTCAGTGTCCAGGCCCCACCCAGATAAATTAAATCAGAATATCTTATGTGGGGCTCAAGCACTGATAGTTTTTTTAAAGCTCCCCAGAGATTCCCGTGTTTAAATTTCCTTGGTTAAAGTCTGCACTGCTCTCATTAAAAAAAAAAAAAAAAAAAAAAATCAGCTTATATATATGTTTCTCTTTTTAAAATAAGGACTTTGCACAATAAGGCACTGAGAACTTTCCTATAATATTCCCTCATCAAAAGTCTTGTTTTCAGTCTGGTCTCCCCTCAACATTCCCGGCTGTACTCAATGTAACGAGAAGTGTGCCGCTTGTAGGAGTGTTTCCAGCTGCCTAACAAAGTTCCAAAGATGGGGCGAGTTAAACAATGGAAACTTGTATTCTCATTATTCTGGAGGTTGGAAGCCTGAGATCAGGTGTTGGCGGGCATGGTCTCTTCTGAAGCCTCTCTTGCCGGCTCGTAGATGCCTGGCTGTTCCCTCTGTCTTCACACGGGCCTGTACTTACCTGTGTCCTGATCCTCTTCTTGTAAGGACTCAGTGTACTGGACTAGGGCCCACCCCGATGACCTCATTTTATCATGATTACCTTGAAGGATTAAGGACTTTATCCTTAAATAAAGACACACACTGGTGCGGTTGGTTAGGAATCTAACCTATGAATACAGAGGAAGGGTGGGAGACACAATTCAGCCCACAACAATATTTGCTCACTACATACAAAGAATTATGTCAAAATAGATCTAATATAAATAAGTCGATTTTTTCTTTATAGTCAATTTGATTGTTAAAGTGGATAGAAATGTATAGTTGGAATTATTTCAGAAATACACATTATTTATTGCTTTTGCAGAGGATCCGTATTGTAGCTTATATTATTTTTGTATCATCATTACATTTGTGCCCATTCTTTTGTACCCCAGGCCCCCAACATGTGTCTTTGCACATCTAAGTGCCCACTACAGTGTAGTCACTACTTGTACAAGCTTTTGGGTCAAATGGTCAAGCCTGAAATCCAATTACTAGCTATTTATAACCCAGGAAGTGATTCCACATCTCTGAGTTTTAATTGCCCCATATGAGTTATGGAAATAATCTCTATGTTTATCTTATTTGGTTGCTGTAAAGACTCAATGGTAAAATGCAACTAAAGCACTTGACACAACTCACATGTCCATTGTGTATGTTAAATACATTTAAGCTTTCACCCTTAATGACTTTTAGTAAGTAAAATGCATAATTGATACTCATGCCATGTATTGTAGCAGGCAAAAGCAAGTTAGTTACCTATTTACAGTAGAATTCAGGTACTGCTATGGCTTACTCCACATGAGAGATTTATACTTTTGTAGCTCTACTTAAACCTATCTGTAAACATCTAGTTTTATATATTAACTGTAGAAAAATGAACTTGAAGCATACTTATCCTTGCAGCCAAACACCTGTCTACAGTGGACCATCACAGCAACTCGTTCTGCTAATACTTAAAATTCTTATTTAGAAAATTGCCTAGATTTGTAAAGAGTTAAATAGATTTTCTCAACAATCAAAATACTATTCAGTTCAGTCATTCAGTCATGCCTGACTCTTTGCGACCCCGTGGACCACAGCACGCCAGGCCTCCCTGTCTGTCACCAACTCCCAGAGTTTACTCAAACTCATTTCCATTGAGTCAGTGATGCCTTCCAACCATCTCATCCTCTGTCGTCCCCTTCTCCCACCTTCAATCTTTCCCAGCAACAGGGTCTTTTCAAATGAGTTAGTTCTTCGCATTAGGTGGCCAAAGTATTGGAGTTTCAGCTTCAGCATCAGTCCTTCCAATGAATATTCAGGGCTGATTTCCTTTAGGATAGACTGGTTGGATCTACTTGCAGTCCAAGGGACTCTCAAGAGTCTTTCTCCAACACCACAGTTCAAAAGCATCAATTCTTCGGTGCTCAGCTTTCTTTATAGTCCAACTCTCACATCCGTACATGACCACTGGAAAAACCATAGCCTTGAGTAGACGGACCTTTGTTGGCAAAGTAATGTCTGTACTTTTTGATATGCTGTCTAGGTTGGTCATAAGTTTCCTTCCAAGGAGTAAGCATCTTTTAATTTCACGGCTGTAGTCACGATATTAGAGCAATTTACTTTCAGTTAAGAACAGTTAAGAACATGTTGGTATCTTTTTCTGCACTTTGAAACCATTGAAGTAAATTTGGAAGCACTTTGGAAAGGGAAGACCAAAGTTAGTTAAAGAGACTCAGATTCAAATCCCAGTGCATATCTTAACTGAGAGATCCTGGGACGGTTTCTTAGCTTCTCTGTAAGAATAATACCGGTTAGATATAACGTTGTCTGGTGAGTTGAATTATCATTGGTAACAAGACACACATCCTAATGTTGGATACACTTTAGGAGTTCACTTCTTGTGACTTAACTGCCTACCTGCCTTGGGTTCAATGTTGGTTTATTCTTCTTAACTCTCAGCGAATTTGATGGGTAATTAAGCACATGTATTACTTGAATTACCTTCTTGTTGGAGATTAGCTTCTAATGTGCTTTTCATGTAATTTAACATGTGCACAAACAGGGTGAAAAAGTGGAATGCAATTTGATCTGATGTAAGAGGAGAAAATGTTGGGGGGAGTGAAAGTAATGTTTATGACTTCTACAGAGTCATTGTGAGAATTCAATGATGCATATACCTGAAATGACTTTGCCAGCCACAGTCACCAGCAGCTTGGTAAATGGAAGGAATTAAAAAAAATATGTACAAGATAGATAAACAACATCTTATTGTATAGCACAGAAAATTATATTCAATATCCTCAGATAAACCATAATGGAAAATTACTATATTTAAAATTGATGACCAACAAGTAACTCCCTGTGTATAAGAGAGGGAACTTTGCTCAATATTATGTAAAAACCTAATGGGGAAATAATTTGAAAAAGAATATATACATGTATAAGTATAACTGAATTACTTGGCTGTACCCCTGAAACTCATGCAAGGTTGTTAACCAATTATCCTGCAGTATAAAATAAACGTTTTTAGGAAAGTCATCCTGAAGTTTAAAAAAAGGATGTATATAAATGTATAACTGAATCACTTTCCTGCACAGCAGAAATTAACACAACATTGTAAATCTACTATATTTCAATAAAAATAAATACAAATAAAAAAGAATATATAGTAGAAATTCAGTTTTATCGCCTTTCATTGGAAAATGACTGAAAATTCCTTAATTCCTTTTATCTACCACAAAAGCATGAAATCCCAGATTGCAGATTTTCTTAATTTATTATTTTAATGGGAGGATAATTCTTTCACAATCCTGTGATGGGTTTTGCATATATCGACATGAGTCGGCTGTAGGTGTACATGTGTCCTCCCCTTCCCAAGAATGAGACACTGACACAAAGGTATTTTCAGGGGTGAAAGAATGCTTTCACTGCAGTTTTCTCTTGTTCCTGAATGTGCACACAGTGAACATTCTTGCTGTCTGAAATATACAATTTCAAGTACCCTAAGAAATAGCCTAGATTTTGTGCAAAAAGTGACATTTAAAAGACAAAATAACAAAGCAAACTATTTGCTACTTAATAGATCGTTGTTAATGGCAGAAATGAAGTTTCTAGAGGCTACTGAAATTAACATCCATAGAGGTTTATAGAAGATAGAATAGCCTGATGAATTAAGCAACATGTTTGTTGTTTACCTGTGAAACGGGACCATTGGTCCTAAGAGGTCAGGAAATTCACCTTTTATTCTCAAATCAGCACATCTTCTCAGTGCCATTTAATGTTTCAGCATCCAGATGTTTCCTGATACTTGTAAGTTGCATCCAAGCTTTACAGATTTTAGGAAGACCAGTGGAGCTGGAAGAACTTGTTGGTCACTATTGGCCATGAATGGATAGATGTAACTTTGTGAAGATGATGCACCTTTTTTTTCTTAGAAAATTAAAAAAAAAAAAAAAAAAAGAACAGTATTTCTCCACGTGAGTTCTGAAATACTAGCAGTTATGAGTAAAAATGTCAGATAAGCTTCATAAATGTTGAGTTTCTTTATTACAGGACTTCTCAGAGACTTTGATGTGTTGGACATGGATTGGGGCCATTATCCTTTTTTGTTTTGTCTTGTTTTGATAACAGGCTTCTTTGTCAAGCATGTCTCACAGGGATAGTGTTTTTGCTGAATTAGCTTTGGTGAATGTTTTGTTAGTTGGTTTTTATGAAGTTAATCACACTCCATATTGGGGCTAGAACACCAGTTTAATAGTGGTGTTTATTCCTATTCAGTAATGCAGATACCTAATTAGAGATGTTTAAAGATCAAGTTTTTGAGTGATGTAAACCAGATAAGTCTTTCTGTAGATAAATATCCCTTGATGATATGCAGTTGAATTTTATCTTGTACTATATCATGTATTATTTTTGATTTTAAACTTTATTAGCATTATCCTCCTCCTTTAAAAAAAAAAGTAGACTTGGCTTACGATAAAAGATGGGGCTTCCCTTGTGTCTCAGTGGTAGAGAATCCACCTGCCATTGCAGGAGACACAGAGTCCGAGCCCTGACCCAGGAAGATCGCACGTGCCCCGGTAAGCCTGTGTGCCACGGTTATCGGGCCTGTGTTCCAGAGCCAGGAGTTGCAAACACTGCGCCCATGCGCCACAACCCCTGAAGCCCGCATGCTTGCAGCCCCTGCTCTGCCAGAGAGAAGCCACACAGTGAGAAACCTGTGCACCACAGCTGGAGTAGCCCCAGCTCGTGCACCTGCCGAGAGCCTGAGCATAGCGGCGAAACCCAGAGCAGCCAAAAATAAAATGCAATTAAAAAAAGAGTCCTCAGCATTGCCAGTGTTCAAATGGACAGAACAAGAGTCCATTTATTTCCATGGTATTTGGGATGTGGTTTGGCATTTAGACACACGCTTGTGTACTGCTGGGGGGGTATTCCAGAGCTACTGATAGTTCTGTGTACCACTGGCAGGTATTCCAGGTCTACTGATGGTTCTGTGTGTACTGCTGGGGGGTTTTCCAGATACTGATAGTTCTGTGTGTACTGCTAGGGGATATTCCAGAGCTACTGATAGTTCTCCCCATGAACAGTATGAGAAGGCAAAATGATAAGATACTGAAAGAGGAACTCCTCAGGTCAGTAAGTGCCCAATATGCTACTGGAGATCAGAGGAGAAATAACTCCAGAATGAATGAAAGGATGGAGCCAAAGCAAAAACAATACCCAGTTGTGGATGGGACTGGTAATGGAAGTAAAGTCCAACGCTATAAAGAGCAATATTGCATAGGAACCTGGAATGTTAGGTCCGTGAATCAAGGCAAATTGGAAGTGGTCAAACAGGAGATGGCAAGAGTGAATGTCGACATTCTAGGAATCAGCGAACTAAAATGGACTGAACTCAGCAGTGGCCACAGGACTGGAAAAGGTCAGTTTTCATTCCAATCCCTAAGAAAGGCAATGCCAAAGAATGCTCAAACTACTGCACAATTGTACTCATCTCACACGCTAGTAAAGTAATGCTCAAAATTCTCCAAGCCAGGCTTCAGCAATACGTGAACTGAGAACTTCCAGATGTTCAAACTGGTTTTAGAAAAGGCCGAGGAACCAGAGATCAAATTGCCAACATCTGCTGGATCATCGAAAAAGCAAGGGAGTTCCAGAAAACATCTTTCTGCTTTATTGACTACGCGAAAGACTTCGACTGTGTGGATCACAATAAACTGTGGAAAATTCTTCAAGAGATGGGAATACTAGACCACCTGACCTGCCTCTTGAGAAACCTGTATGCAGGTCAGGAAGCAACAGTTAGAACTGGACATGGAACAACAGACTGGTTCCCAATAGGAAAAGGAGTACGTCAAGGCTGTATATTGTCACCCTGCTTATTTAACCTATATGCAGAGTACATCATGAGAAACGCTGGGCTGGAAGAAGCACAAGCTGGAATCAAGATTGCCGGGAGAAATATCAATAACCTCAGATATGCAGATGACACCACCCTTATGCAGAAAAGTGAAGAGGAACTAAAAGAGCCTGTTGATGGAAAGTGAAAGAGCGGAGAGTGAAAAATTGGCTTAAAGCTTAACATTCAGAAAACTAAGATCTGGTCCCCGTCACCTCATGCGGAAATAGATGGGGCAGACAGTAGGAAAACAGTGTAGACTTTATTGTTTGGGGGGCTCCAAAATCACTGCGCGATGTGGTAACTACACATGAAATTAAAAGACGCTTACTCCGGAAGGAAAGTTATGACCAAACTTGATAGCCATTATTGAAAAAGCAGAGACATTAGTTTTGCCAACAAAGGTGTCTGGTCAAGGCCATGTCTTTTCCAGTGGTCATGTAATGGCATGTGAGAGTTGGACTGTGAAGAAAAGCTGGACGAAAATTTTATGCTTTTGAAACTGTGGATGTTGAGAAGACTCTTGAAGAGTCCCTTTGGACTGCAAGGAGATTCCAACCAGTCCATCCTAAAGGAGATCAGTCCTGGGTGTTCATTGGAAGGACTGATGCTGAAGCTGAAACTCCAGTACTTTGGCCACCTGATGCGAAGAGCTGACTCATTGGAAAAGACCCTGATGCTGGGAGGGATTGGGGGCAGGAGGCGAAGGGGATGACAGAGGATGAGATGGCTGGGTGGCATCACCAACTCGATGGGCATGAGTTTGAGTAAACTCCGGGAGTTGGTGATGGACAGGGAGGCCTGGCGTGCTGCGATTCATGGGGTCGCAAAGAGTCGGACAGGACTGAGCGACTGAACTGAACTGAACTGAACTGATAGTTCTGTGTGTACTGCTGCGGGGGTATTCCAGAGCTACTGATACTTCTGGAGATCAATTTCCTACAGCTTTATATCTTATCACTTGTTTAAAATTGATACCACTTAGATTTTTGGAAGGATGTGAAGTCAAGGTAAAGTTTGAATTGAGGTTAAAGTAAGTTAAGAATTACTTGGGAACCAATAATTTTTCAAATCATCTCTTCTTCTGGTTCCCTTATAGGTGTGTGTGTGTGTCTGTCTGTCTGTCTGTCTGTCTGTCTGTCTAAGTGTGAGATGGCTATCTAGTCACATAAATTGACTTTAATGCTTTGAAGTGAGACTTTAATTCTGTTAACCTCCTGTTAAAGGGATAGCAGTGATTCAGAGCCCCAGTCAAGATTATCTTTGGGGCTACAGTCAGAAATCAATTTCTCTGTATCTTGATTTCCTTATTAATAAAATGAAGTTCATAATACTATTTTTCAGGGTTGTTGTGAGGATTAAAGAACATGATATATGTTTCACAGTTGGGACTCTGTAACTGTAGCTATCCTTACTCCAAAAGCTAAAGGTCTTTGGCACATACATTTAACAGACTTGAAGTCAGGGCCACTATTTGACAAATTAGACCCCTTACTTGATCACCTATAGTTTCAGTGTATTCCTTTAGATACTTGCATTTGCCATCCACATTACACAGGGTTTCCCCTCTCTAGAAGTTTTTGTTTCAATCATATCTTGAACAACATTTTAAAATAATAATTTTCACTCATTATTCATGTTTTAAAATTTTAATTTTTAAGTTAAACATGTGCTTACAAGAAGTTTTCAGAATTTGTGACGCCTGGTCAGACGTTGCCAAGCACAGGGCCTTCCTTCCCTTGCGGTCCCGTGGTTGACTCTGCTCTTGGTATGTGGGCTCAGCTGCTCGGGCATGTCCACCCTTGCGGACTGGATACTGTCGTACTGAGTGAAGTGAGTCAGACTGAGGAGCAGACATTGTATGACATCCCTTATATGTGGAATCTAAAAAGATATGATGCAAAAAACCTTTTTTATGAAACAGAAACAGACTCACATACTTAAAGGACAGACTTACGCCTGTTGTGGGGAAGGATGGCAGAAAGGGCTAGTCAGGGAGTTTGGATGGACAGGTGCACGCTGCTATGTTTAAGATGGATAAGCAACAAGGACTTGCTGTATTGCACAGGGTACTGCTCCAGCTACGTGGGAGCCTGGATGAAAGGGAGTGTGGGGGAGACTAGATTCATGTATATGTATGGCTGCATCCCTTGGCTGTCCACCTGAAACTATCACAACATTATTAATTGGCTATACTCCAATACAAAAAAAAAAAGTTTAATAAAAAAGAAAAAACTGCTAAGCATAAATTTTCTTTTTACAAATATTAACTAAAACTTGAAATTCACCATTTTTAGTAGAAATTGTCATTTTCTATCTGTGCATAAACTACATTTGCTTTCATTATTAGAATACCTTAATGTGAATTTAATAAAGAAGTTTCCTGGGTTAGGACACATACAATGATCTGACAAATTAATTAATTATTGACTTGATTATTTTTTAGTGCAGTTCAGTTCAGTCACTTGGTCGTGTCTGACTCTTTGCAACCGAATGGACTGCAGCACACTAGGCCTCCCTGTCCATCACCAGCTCCCAGAGTTTACTCAAATTCATGTCCATCGGGTCGGTGATGCCATCCAACCATCTCATCCGCTGTCATTCCCTTCTCCTCCCACCTTCAATATTTCCTGGCATCAAGGTCTTTTCAAATGAGTCAGTTCTTCACATCAGGTGGCCAAAGTATTGGAGTTTCAGCTTCAGCATCAGTCCTTCCAATGAATATTCAGGACTGATTTCCTTTAGGATTGATTGGTTGGGTCTTCCTGCAGTCCAAGGGACTCTCAAGAGTCTTCTCCAACACCACATTTCAAAAGCATCAATTCTTTGGCACTCAGCTTTCTTTATAGTCCAAGTCCCACATCCATACATGACTACTGGAAAAACCATAGCTTTAACTAGACGGACCTTTGTTGGCAAAGTAATGTCTCTACTTTTTAATATGCTGACTAGATTGGTCATAGCTTTTCTTCCAAGGAGCAAGCGTCTTTTAATTTCATAGCTGCAGGCACCATCTGCACTGATTTTGGAGCCCAAAAAAATAAAGTCAGCCACTGTTTCCACTGTCTCCTCATCTATTTGCCATGAAGTGATGGGCCAGGATGTCATGATCTTAGTTTTCTGAAAGTTTAGTTTTAAGCTAACTTTTTTACTCTCCTCTTTCACTTTCATCACTTTAGTTCTTCTTTGCTTTCTGCCATAAAGGCGGTGTCATCTGCGAATCTGAGGTTATTGATATTTCTCCCAGCAATCTTGATTCCAGCTTGTGATTGATCCAGCTCAGCATTTCTCATGATGTATTCTGCATATAAGTTAAATAAGCAGGGTAGCAATATACAGTTTTGATTTACTCCTTTCCTGATTTAGAGCCAGTCTGTCTGTTCTTCCATGTCCAGTTTTAACTATTGCTTCTTGACCTGCATATATATTTCTCAGGAGGCAGGTTGGGTGGTCTCCTATTCCCATCTCTTGAAGAATTTTCCAGTTTGTTGTGATCCACACAATCAAAGGCTTTGGCGTAGTCAATAAAGCAGAAGTAGATTATTTTCTGGACTTCTTTTGCTTTTTCGATGATCCAACGGATGTTGGCAATTTGATCTCTGGTTCCTCTGCCTTTTCTAAATCCAGCTTGAACATCTGAAAGTTCATGGTTAACGTACTGTTGAAGCAGGCTTGGAGAATTTTGAGCATTACTTTGCTAGCATGTGAGATGAGTATAATTGTGCGGTAGTTTGAGCACTCTTTGGCATTACCTTTCTTAGGGATTGGAATGAAAACTAACCTTTTCCACCTAGAGCCAGACATCCTGGAATGCGAAGTCAGGTGGGCCTTAGGAAGCATCACTATGAACAAAGCTAGTGGAGGTGATAGAATTCCAGCTGAGCTATTTCAAATCCTAAAAGATGATGCTGTGAAAGTGCTGCACTCAATATGCCAGCAAATTTGGAAAACTCAGCCGTGGCCACAGGACTGGAAAAGATTAGTTTTCATTCCAGTCCCAAAGAAAGGCAATTTCAAAGAATGCTCAAACTACCACACGATTGCCCTCATCTCACACGCTTAAAGTAATGCTCACAATTCCCCAAGCTAGGCTTCAATAGCATGTGAACAGTGAAATTCCATATTTTCAAGCTGGATTTAGAAAAGGCAGAGGAACCAGAGATCAAATTGCCAACATCCTTTGGATCATCAAAAAAGCAAGAGAGTTCCAGAAAAACATCTACTTCTGCTTTACTGACTATGCCAAAGTCTTTGACTGTGTGGATTACAACAAACTGTGGAAAATTCTTCAAGAGATGGGAATACCTGACCACCTGGTCTGCCTCTTGAGAAATCTGTATGCAGGTCAGGAAGCAACAGTTAGAACTGGACATGGAACAACAGGCTGTTTCTAAATCGGGAAAGGAGTACGTCAAGGCTGTATATTGTCACCCTGCTTATTTAACTTATATGCAGAGTATATCATGCGAAATGCTAGGCTGGATAAATCACAAGCTGGAATCAAGATTACCAGGAGAAATATCAATAACCTCAGATATGCAAACACACCACCCTTATGGCAGAAAGCAAAGAAGAACTAAAGAGCCACTTGATGAAAGTGAAAGAGGAGGGTGAAAAAGTTGACTTAAAACTCAACATTCAGAAAACTAAGATTGCGGCATCTGGTCCCATCACTTCATGGCAAATAGATGGAGAAACAATGGAAACAGTGAGAGGCTTTATTTTTTGGGGCACCAAAATCAGTGCAGATGGTGCATGGAGCATGAGGTGCTTGTGCATGGGAGTCATGAGGTGCTTGCTCCTTGGAAGAAAAGCTATGACAAAGCTAGTCAGCATATTAAAAATAGAGACATTACTTTGCCAACAAAGGTCCGTCTGGTCAAGGCTATGGTTTTTCCAGTAGTCATGTATGGATGTGAGAGTTGGACGGTGAAGAAAGCTGAGTGCTGAAGAATTGATGCTTTTGAACTGTGGTGTTGGAGAAGACTCTTGAGAGTCCCTTGGATTGCAAGAAGATCCAACCAGTCCATCCTAAAGAAAATCAGTCCTGAATATTCATTGGAAGGACTGATGCTGAAGCTGAAACTCCAATACTTTGGCCACCTGATGCGAAGAGCTGACTCATTTGAAATGACCCTGATGCCGGGAAAGATTGAAGGTGGGAGGAGAAGGGTGTGACAGAGGATGAGATGGTTGGATGGTATCACCGACCTGATGGACATGAATTTTAGTAAGCTGGTGGAGAGGGAGGCCTGACATGCTGCAGTCCATGGGGTCACAAATAGTCATACACGACTGAGCTACTGAGTTGAACTGTACTGAAAACATACTTCTATATTAATCTAGTTCTACCCATGTAATTTTATTTGAAGATTAAAGATTCTTTAGAAGTCATAGTCTACATATTTTTGCTTACAAATATGGATACCAGATGAAAATCTAAGTAAAATTAAGATCTCATATTAGTTTTATCTCACACATACACCTAAGAATGTGGAATAGCTAATCACGAAAGAAAACTTCTTTCTTTACACATTTTAATAGTCAGTGATGCTTTCAAATAAATTATCAATGCACAATATTGAAAGAGAAAAAGTTATTAAAACATCAAGAAAGATGATTGTGTGAGACATTTCATGAATTAATGATTGATGGATATTTTGGAAAGTAGGTTAAAGAATAAATTGTGTCAATAATAGCAAACTAGATTGGATTTTATGGCTAGCTGCTCAAACTTTCAGGTTTCTGGTTGATAATTCTTAGTTACATAATTTGTTTGAAGGATACTGTAGAGAATTTTAAATACTGGAGATGTACAACAAGAGCTCTTATTTTTTTCCATGAAAAAAAAAAAGCCAAATAAATTATTATTCCAGTGCATAAATTACAAGAAATCATATAGATTGATTCTCTGCTCTGTAAATTTTTTGACTGATACTTAGCTTTGCTACATTACCCTAAATTATTTAGGTAAATTTTCAGAAATCCTCCAAGAACTGAGAAATTTATCAAGCTTCTTTTAATTAGGCTTTTTTTTTTTAATTAAGTTTTAAAATATTCTGGTTTTAATTTACCAATATCCACGCCCAATTTGAGATTATGAATTGAGAAACTATGAAGTTGCAAGAGAAAATTAATATGCTGTGTTGAACCAGGCCTTGCCTTTGTAAGTTGAGCTAGCTTATCTGGCAACAAGATGTTACATGGTAAATCATGTATCAAAACCATGGCGTCTTGGAGGCAGTGCGGAGCAGGAAGCTTGCGGTTGTCACCTGACTTATGTTGATGGTATCTTTGCCAAAGTGAATAAGGTGTGGTCTGGTTAACTCAAGGGCAGAAATCCAGACTGTGGTGAATCAAAGTCCATCACAATGTTTTCTTTAATCATAACAAAACATATTGCTTTAATAGAATTTGTTGCTATTAGTTGCGTGAGGCAAAAAATTCATGTGCCATTAATTCTAGCACTACATTGAAACACTAGAATTATGCTGCCTTGACTCTAAATAAATCTTCTTGGCTCTGACTGAGGAGAGAAAGCCAATTATTTTAGGGGCCAGTTTTAAATTATTGCCTTAATAAAGACTCAGTCACCAACAATGAGAACTTACATAAAGAATAGTTTAAGAACAAGCTAGAAAGAGAGATGGAACGATATTCTGTCCTCAATTTTGGCAACATTGAAGCTATTACAAAAATGTATTAAAAAAAAAAAAAACGTTACCTTAAAGCTTAAATAATTCCAAATATGTAAAAAGAAAAACCCAATCGTGTGTTTATCTTCCAAAAGATCACGCTGTGTTCATCTTACACACTTGCATACATGCATAGTAAAGTTCTTTCATTTAACATGACAAGGTAAGTACAGCCATGGTGCTAAATATTTTTTCATACTTATCACTTTTATGGCTGAATAATAATCCATTGAAATATGAAATATTTACCATCAATTCACTATGTAATAATTACACAATTTCCATTTTGTTTCTGTTATAAATAACTCTGAAACAAACATCTGTTATTTTGCATCTTTATTGTTATTTCCTTAAATTGTAGTCCTAGCAATGGAATTACTTGTTCAAATACATCTGATTAAACTCGTTATCAGAGAGTTCTTCATTTTCTCTCCTTCCGTGTGCATGTTTCTTTTTTCTCATCATGGCAGTTCTGTTTCCTTGGGGCGCCCACACGCCCCCTGGTATACCAGCAAGGAGGGCGCTGTGTCTTGGTCCTGGGGCTCTCTCTCCTTCCTTTATACAGCAGTATATTATTCCGCTACATGGTGTACTGTAGTTTATCCAACCGGTCTTCTGTGGATGAGCATGTAGGTGGTTTCCAATATTTTACTGTATGAAGCTGCAATTTCAAAAACAAAACCAACAAGCATGCAAAACTTTATGTATGTCTTGCCATACATATGCAGAGGTTTAGTTTCAGGATAAATTCCTAGGGTTGATTATTTTGCTAAGCTCTCCTTCATAGGATTTTTGCTTTGTTTCATTTGCTTTTATTCCCCCTATAACGTATAAGAATACCTTTCCCCCCTTACCCTCAGCCTTAACACAACGTATATTGTTGTTTTATATTTTTGTCAATGTGATATGTTATTAATACAGTTTTAACTTGCATTTTTCTTACTCTGCTTGAAATTAAGCATTCTTTCATGTGTTTAAGAACCATATTTACTTTTTCTGTGAACTTCTGTTCATATATTTTGCATTTTTTCTACCTGCTCTTTTAGCCTCCTTAGTTTTTTTTTTATAGTTCTTTAAGACAGTTACCTCTATCTATCATAAAGCTGCAAAAATGTTCTCTTGCTTTGCCTTTTGCCTTTTGAAATTGCTTATGATTTTTTGCCATGCAAGTAAGTCTTCACTTGTTATTTTTATGTAGTCAACTTGTTAAATTTTTATTTTATTGCTTTTGGATTTTGAATCACAGAAAGTCTTTTTCTGTATCTAAAAACATTCAACTATAGTTTTTTTCCTAGTATGGTTCGTGTTTTTAAGTTTAGATCGTGGATCATCCAGAAGTCTTTTATGTTGTATTTTTTGAGGTGTGGATCCAATTTTGTCTTCTTCCAACTTGATATCCTTTTGTTAAAACACTATTTTTTAAATTTTAAAATTAATTAATTTATTTTAATTAGAGGCTAATTACTTTACAATATTGTGGTGATTTTTGCCATGCATCGACACGAGTCAGTCACGGGTGCACATGTGTCCCCCCATCCTGAAGCCCCCTCCCACCTCCCTCCCCACCCCATCCCTCTGGGTTGTCCCAGAGCACAGGCTTTGAGTGCCCTGTTTCACGCATGGAACTTGCACTGGTGATCTGTTTTACATATGGTAATATACATGTTTCAATGCTATTCTTGGAACCCTCTTACGCTGTTGGTGGGAATGCAAACTGGTACAAGCCACTATGGAGAACAGTGTGAAGATTCCTTGAAAAACTGGAAATAGAACTGCCAGCCCCTGATGCTGGGAAAGATTGAGGGCAGGAGGAGAAGGGGACGATAGAGGATGAGATGATTGGATGGCATCACCGACACAATGGACATGGGTTTGGGTGGACTCCGGGAGTTGGAGATGGACAGCGAGGTCTTGCGTGCTGCAGTCCATGGGGTCACAAAGAATCAGACATGAATGAGCGACTCAACTGAACTGAACTGATACAACACTATTTTTTTTAAGTCCATCTTTTGCCTTAATCTGATATCAAGGGGTTACAATACCATTTAAGAATCCAGTTGTGTCTTTTTTCAACTTGTTGTGCACTTGTACCAACACCATTTATTATAAAGTCAATTTTTTACACTATTTAGCTGTCTAACTTTTGTCCTAGTGAGTTGAGGTTCTACTCTTTTCATATATTAATATAATCTTTTGACATGTGCCTGAGCCTATTTCTGGACTATATTCTATTTTACTGTTCACTTGGACTGTTAATGTATACTGGAGTACTTTAAATTCAGGTTCTACAAGGGAAAAGTGAAATATTGGTCCAAAATGACAACAAAAAAAAGGAAGTTATAATTTTTTTTCATCAACCCATATGTCTGCTGAATTTTGCTCTCAATACTATTCTCTCCTGTACTCTAAACTTCTCATAGAAAAATTATTTTGCCCTAAGGCCATTCTTGTTTATTTTATATATTTTATGTAGTTATGACACGCCTTTGCTAATTTAAAAATGTTTAATTTTTTAATTTATTTTTTTAAATCCCTAGAAAACAAAAAGAAAATCATTATCAGATAAGCAATTGATATTGACATCTTGTAAATTTAACCACGAGATCCAGGAAATAAAAACGAGAGAACATGTGTGGTTTTCTGCCTTACAATTTTGACTTTTAGAAAACTATGCCATCCTCAAGTGGTCCGTTCTATAATTTTTGAGCACGTTTTATGTAAAAATAACTCCTGTGCATTATTCACGTTGGCAGGCCCTTTAAATCGCCATAAAACACGTGGGAGCAGATTAATGCTGCATCTGCCCTGTGTTTTTAAGTCTGTCAATTTTATGGAATACAAATCTTGCATAAAGTCTTTTCCACATGCCCTTTTGCTTGTGGGGGCCCAGGGAAGTATTGGAGCTGCATTATGTGGGTGAAAAGGTCACATTTTCTGATTGGATTTTCATCTAAGGAAGGTGAGAGCTGTCAGTTTCCGTTTCTAACTGTTAAAATGATGTTCCAGGTTGACTACATTTCCTTTTCAAAGAATAATAGGAGTAGCAAGTGTCTGTGACCTGTCTATTTGAGTCAGAATTTTTCTTAACAGTGATCACCAAGAACATAACCATTCTTACCATTTATAACCTTTGAGACGTGAGCATTCAAATAAAATTAGTCATTTGAATAACAGTAGAATTGGTCTAGCTTAATGCATTTAAATTGTTTTTATTTTTGGAGAAAAAGCAATACATGCATCTAACTAAAAAAATAAATTCTAACAATGTTAAAGGTTATCATTAAAAAGTATATATTCTACCCTTATTTCTTCTGCTCCCTTCCCAGAAGCAGTTTATACTTATTTCCTTCCCACCCCCGCCCCGCCCCACTGCCCAGGAAATCTATGCATCTACCAGCCCAATTAAAAACATTAAACTCTATATAAATGATGGCATACTATAAAATATTATTTAACTCCAACAATGTGTCTCAGAAATTATGCCATATAACTACTTCATTCATTTTTTAGAAACTCTATTTTATTTTATAGATGCACCAGCATTTATTTTTTGAGTTACTTCTTAATAAGTATTTTATTATTTCCAAGTTTTTGCTGTTCCAAATAATGCTTCAGTATGGATTTATTAAATGTATTTTGGGATTTAATATGGGTACATTTGAATTTCCTACAACTGAAATTCTTGTACCCACATGTATTTTAAATTATAAAATATATTACCAATTTGCTTTAGAAAGTGGATCAATTTATACTTCCATCAATAACATTCAAAATTACCTATTTATTCACATTGTTAATAGTGTTTTACTAACCTTTTTTGATTTTTGTAAATATAATAGATGAAACATTGATAGCTCTTTATTATTTAAATTTGTGTTTCTCCCATGATGAGTGAAGAACTTTTTTTTTATGCAGTATATTTGTATTTCTTCTTATAACCTTTGCCCAACTCTATGGACATGAGTTTGAGTAAGCTCCTGGCATTGGTGATGGACAGGGAAGCCTGGCGTGCTGCAGTCCATGGGGTCGCAAATAGCTGGACACGACTGAGTGACTGAACTGAACTGAACCTTTGCCCATTTTCCAATGAGTTATTTAGTTTTTTAAAATTGATTTATACTTTGATATGTTAAGAGCTGTCCGTCATGTGTTATTTCCAACTTTTTAATTTGACTTTGTGGAATTTTTGCTTTCCAGATTTTTTTGGTCATCAAGATTTATTAATCATTTTCTTTATGAGTTTCCAATTTGGAGTGCCTCTTGTAAGAGTCATCCATTCTAAAATAATAAAGATGATTTTGTGATTTCTTCTGATTTTTTTATGTTTTAATTTTTTATGATTGTATCTTTAAGCCGTCTGGACCTTATTTTGTCACAGTGACAAAGGGATCTTCATTAGTCAGGATAGGCTAAGGTAGTCCCCGATTTGTCCGTGGAATAGCACGTCAGAAATTTCTCACTTCCTCTGTTTGCTGGAGGTCTGAAACCTTCCCAACTACCCTCAGCAATCTAAGCGACTTCTATTTTGAGCTCTGCCATCCCAACAGAAGGCCTTTGCCTTGGCTGGGTAAGGAGATGAGAAGCAGCTGTGGAATCAATGGGGACTTTTCAATGGGTCAGGCCAGAAGTTACCCATATTCCCTCTACTCACATTTCATTGACCAGACCTAGTCACGTGATCCAGCTCAGCTGCATGGGGACTGGGAAATGTAGTTTCCAATATGCTCAGAGAAGAAAGGAAGACCAAATACAATGAGTCCGCTATGTACAAACCTTCAAGTTGCTGACTTTCAAAGACCTGACCTTGTGTCTGCATGTCCGATCAGGTTAGTTCATGCGTCTCATGCAAAACGTCACATGCATGCATCCTGAACAGGTGGTCATGCTTTCATCTAGTTTTCAGTACTGTATGTAACACGTTAGTACAGTATCTTTATTTCAAGCCCAGGATGTCCAGAGGCAAGCATAAAAACCCTGGTGATGTCACTGGCACTGCTAAGAACTGGTACTGCTAAGCAGTATGTGTACCTGTGGCTGGTTCATGTTGAGGTTTGACAGAAAACAGCAAAATTCTGTAAAGCAATTATCCTTCAATAAAAAATAATATAAAAAAGTGAAAATAATTGAGAGATTGAAGTGAGGCAAAAAGATGGTAGGCCTCACATAAATTTTCAACCATTGGCATGATTCTGAAGAACAGGGACAAGATCATGGAACATGTGAAGTTTTCTGTGCTGATTATGTCAGTAATAATACTGAAGAATCATGGAAAATGATGGAGGAGATGAAGAAGCTTCTCAGTGTGTGGAGGCAGGATCAGCATCACCATTGAGTATTGATCGACTTAATGCTGATTCAGGAGAAAGCTAGAAGCCTTTACAAAGACTTGAAGAAGAAAGATGGTGAAGAATCAGAGTGTGCATATATTAATATGAGCCATGCAGGTTTCATCAGTTCAAGGCTAGAGCCCAACTTCATTATGTAAAAGTAAGTGGCAAGGTAGCAGGTGCAGATATGGTAGCTGCCTGGGAATTTCCTGAAATACTTCAAGAAATTTTTGATGAAGGCACGTATTTACCCAAGAATATTTTTAATGTGGTGAGACAAGACTGTACTGAAAGAGGATGCCAGACCAAAGTTATTCTATATCAGTAAGGAAGAAAAGTTGATGGGAGTCTATGAAGCAGCAAAGGATAAGCTCAATCTGCTGTTTGGTGGCAGCGCTTCTGGCAATGTAAAACTGAAGCCCGTCTTAGTTTATCATTCAGAGAACACAAGAACCCTTAAAAATGTAGCCATGGGCTATCTTCCTATTGTGAGGAAGAGTAACCCCAAAGCCTAGGTTATATAGGCCATTTTCCAAGACTGGTTTTTCCACCACTTTATCCCAGAGACAGAGAAATATCTCTTGGAATAGAGCATCCTATTCAACTTTCTTTTGCTGCCCGACAAATGGGCCACACTCCCTACACATGGCCAACTTTCATCCCAATGTCAAAGTAGTGCATCTAACATCCAATGCTAATTTCTTGGCCAACCTATGGACCAGGGAATTATAGTGACTTTTGAGAAATATGATTTATGTCACACTTTTCATCTGTCAGTAAAGGTGAGTGACAGATCAGGAATAGCCTTGCAACAATTTTGGAAGGACTGTAACATCTACAAGGCCATAAAAAACATTGGCTTTGTTTGGTGTGAAGTTACGGCCATCACCATGACTGGAGTTTATAAGAACCTTTGCTTGCAGCTTGTTCATGAGTTTCAGGGATTTGCAAAGATGGATGAGGAGTCTGAAGAAGTCTCCAGGAGCTTAGTGACCCCCAGTGAGAAGCTGGAGCTAGACCTCCAAGAGGACAACTTCACTGAACTCCTTGTGCACCATGAGGAGCTTATGAATGAAGACCTGATGGGATTGGACCCCAGAGAGAGGAAGAAGAGAGACAAGAGGGAGAAGTAACTGAAGCACTGACGAGATCCATGGCACAGGAAATGGCAAGGAGATCTGCTTTATTTGAGGAGGCACTGTTAGATTTTGTGGCCCAGGACCCAAACTTAGGACAATGCACAAAGGTTGCAGCAGCCATTCAGAATGCAGTCCGCTGCCACCGTGTCATCTATGACAAGAAAGAAGAACTGCTGCCTCAACATCACTGGATCATTGTTTCCAAGGGTAAATGCAGTTGAATCCAGCAGGGAGCCAGAACCCATGTCATCAGCGTCAGGTGCGAGTGAAACCCCAGCTTACCCTTCACATCCTATTGCTGCTTATCTCTCGGCTCCACCATCTCCCACCTCCTCCCCCTCCTCTGGGCAGAAACTCTTCCTGCCGGTTCACTCAGTGCCAGCCCTGTGTGCCAGCTGTTTACTTTGCAAGGCACTGTACTGTGAGGTTAAAACTGTTTTCTTTATTCTTGTGTTTGTTGTTTGTATATTATTTGTGTGAAAATTATTATAAACCTGTTACAGTACGGAACTATATAGACAGTTGTGTTAGTTGGGTACCTAAGCTGACTTTGTTGGACTTACAAGCAAACTGAGACAGAACTCGTTTGTATAATCTGCAGGGAACTTACTGTATTACTGACCTCGTAATGTCTACTACAATATCAATATTATTGAACTCTACATGGCTACCTTGTTGTCCAACATTAATTATTGCATGATCTATTTCTTTCTCACTGGTTTTAAATGCTATCCTGATTATATTCTGAAAGCCTCTCTATATTCTGGTATCTTTGAACATTCTGTATAGTTTAGACTAATACTGAAGTGTTTTAATTTTTATAGCTTTATAATACATATTATTATTTAATGGAGATAGTCTTACTCCATTAAGTTTTTTTTTCACTTATTTTTATTTTCATAAGAATTTCAAGTTCAATTTATATTATTTTCCTAAAATTCCTGTTGATTATTTAATCCGGTCTAGTCTGCATCTGCACTCAGTAAAGTCCAGCTCTTTTGCAACCCCATGGACTGTAGTCCACCAGACTCCTCTGTTCATGGAATATTTTAGGCAAGAATACTGAAGTGGGTTGCCATTTCCTTCTCCACTGGATCTTCCTGATCAAGAGATTGAATCTGAGTCTCCTGTATTCCAGGCAGATTCTTTATCACTTAAGCCATCAGTAAAGATTATTTATTGGTATTACTTCAATGTTTAGATTAATATATTTAGCATACTGAGTGTTTCCATTCAATTTCAGTATGTCTTTATTTTTATTCAAGTTGTCTTTTACACACCTTCTTAATGTTCCCAAGGCTTCATTCAGTGGTCTCCAGTCTTTCTGGCACCAGGGACAGGTTTTGTAGAAGACAATTTTTCCGCAGTTGAGGGGTGGTGGTTTCAGGATGATTCAGGTGCATTACACTTATTGTGTAGTTTACTTCTGTTATTATTACCTCAATTCCACCTCAAATCTTCAGGCATTAGATCCCAGAGGTTGGGAGCCCCATAGAACATACACATTTAAGTTGTTTTCTTGGATATTCCATCTCTTTGATGCTGTTCTAAGTAGAGCTTTCATTCATATTTCTAAGTGCCTTGTATTTAATGAAGAAAAACTGATTTGGGGTATATTGTTATATATCCAGGAACTTCACCGAACTCTTTGCAATCTTTTTCACTTGATGTTTTTCTTTCTAACATGTATGTAACCATACCATATGTAACAAATGATAATGTTGTCTCATTTTCAAATTTTATATCTATTTTTCTTTGTATTTGAACTTAAGTATGTATTTTGATGATTTGATAAAGTTCTCCTCCATTTATTGCTGGGGAAAAATTAATCAACGTTCTATCCAATATTTTACTAGATTCTAAACTGTTTTTGAATTCAGTTCAGTTCAGTTGCTCAGTCGTGTCCGACTCTTTGTGACCCCATAAATCACAGCATGCCAGGCCTCCCTGTCCATCACCAACTCCCAGAGTTTACCCAAACCCATCCCCATCGAGTTGGTGATGCCATCCAGCCATCTCATCCTCTGTCGTCCCCTTCTCCTCCTGACCCCAATCCCTCCAGCATCAGGGTCTTTTCCAATGAGTCAACTCTACGCAGGAGGTGGCCAAAGTATTGGAATTTCAGCTTCAGCATCAGTCCTTCCAATGAACACCCAGGACTGATCTCCTTTAGGATTAGAACTGTCTAATTCCATAAAGGGCTTCTCTGGTGGCTTGGGAGGTAAAGAATCTGCCTGCAATGCAAGAGACCCGGGTTGGATCCCTTGGTCAAGGAGATCTCCAGAAGAAGGGAATGCTTACTCACTCTAGTATTCTTGCTTGGAGAATTCCATGGACAGAGGAGTCTGGTTAGCTACAGGCCGTGGGATCTCAAAGAGTGGGACATGACTGAGCAACTAACACACAGACACACACACACACATACACAATTCAATAAAAATTTTAAATATCTCCCACTGGAAAATCCCTATGATTTGTCCCAAATGATATAAAAAGAGAAATGAAACAAAGTCCTTGCTCTCATAGTTCTTATACTTGAAACCAAATACAGGTAGTATGCAGATGTCTATAATTCAAATCCAGATGTGGAAAATGATAAAATAGGAAGGCAAAGAAAGCATTCAGGGATAACACAATTTTAATTTTGTCCTTTTGGGCTGGGAACTGAGATGGTAGAATGGGAGAAATCAGGCAAGGCTGCACTGCAAACATAGCATTTAAATGGAATTTCAGTCAATGTTTGAAAAGGAGACCGGGGGTGCATTGCTTCGGTGGCCAATCTAGGTCCAGAGGTCAATCAGGACTCATTTTTGAAGGATAATTTTATTCAGCACCTAGAAACAGTCTGCCAGTGCACATTCAGGATCATCTGGAGACTGCATCTCTATGGGGATAAGACACTAGTAACTCATTTTTCTTAATTTGGATGTCCATTCTTTTGGAAATTAGAATAATATCTTTTTCATTAATTGAGAGCCAGAGATTGTCTATAATTTCATTTATTGTTCAGAATCTATCCTGAACTTTGACTTGTAAATCAAGGCTGTTTTTGGTCTCATAGATGTTTATGTATGAACAGAAGTTTTTTACTTTTTACCTGTTTTTAATAAGAGAAAAGGGCAACATTCATTTTGTACGAGTGAAATTATTGTTTTCTTTGCAGACAAATTTTAGTTTAAGGAATATTGCCAGTCTACCATCATTAAAAACAATGAGTTTTATGATTTTATGGAAAGAATATTCTGTGCTAAGAGTTTATTGACACAAGTTTTTATTTCGGGGAACTGTCTGTGGGCATGAAACCAGTTGCCACCAGTTTCCTATCATGTTCAGTCAAGGTATGGAATAATCATAACATTCCTGGGTTTTTTCTCTCCTGAGTGGTTTTAACCAACCCTGATTTTGCCTTGTACGTCCAGTGGTTTGTATTTCTCTATGCAGAGAAATGCATAGAGAAGTTCTGGTGCTGACCTAAATATAAGAGTTTGAAAAGTACCTTGTATAAAGGAGAAAAAGACGATTCCCAGGATTATTTTGTGTTATCATCCTTCTTTGCTTTTCACCTTACTCCTCCCAGAAGCAAGGTATTAAGCTCTTTGGGAAGTTAAAATATTTTGACAAGTTATTAAACCTCGGTTTATCATACACATGACAATCTTCTCCACAGCACCTGTATCCCTTAGTACTTCTTCTTTTTATTTTTAATTGGGGTATAGTTACTTTACAGTATGTGTTAGTTTCTGCTATACAATGAAGTGAATCAGTTATTTGTATGTGTATAAGCCCTTCCTCTTGGACTTCCCTTCCACCCCCAGTACCACCCATTTAAGTCTCTGAGTGTTGTTGGAGACATACTTTGCCTTTCCATAAGAATGTCTTAGCAAGACAATGCATAAGAATCTACAAGGATCCAATCATAGAAGGGAGCTTGAGTATTCTAAGACTTTGCTGTTAGATATTTGAATTTACTCTTCATCACACTGTTTATTTCAAAGCTAAGACATCTAATCTTCTTGTGATCAATTAAAATCACTTGTTACTTATTTCCCTTTCCTTTTGAATACTCTGCACAATAAGAAAATGTGTATTATAGGAAGAAAATCTAAGGAGTCTTACTCCTCAAAAATCTTGCCACATTAAGAAAGAATGGATGAAGCATTTTCTTGTCATTATGTTATTTTTACTACTAATGAGGGAAATGGTGCATTTTGAACTAACATATAACCCAGCATTTGCTTACCTGGGTATATAGCCTGAGAAAATCATAATTAAAAAAGAGACATACACCCAGTGTTCACTGCAGCCCTATTTACAATAGCTGGGTCCTGTGTGGTGCATGTGCTCAGTTGTGTCTGACTCTCTGCAGTCCCATGGGTTGTAGCCCACCAGGCTGCTTTGTCCATGGGATTTTCCAGGCAGTAATACTGGAGTGGGTTGCCATTTCCTATTCCAGGGGATCTTCCTGACCCAGGGATTGAACCCACATCCTTGTGTCGCCTGCATTGGAGACAGATTCTTTACCACTGAGTGACCTGGGAAGCCCCTAACCAGGACATGTATGTATATATGTATACATACACAATAGAATGTTAGTCCAGCATAAAAGGAATGAAACTGGATCATTTGTAGGGACATGGATGTACCTAGGATCTGTCATATAAGTGAAGTAAGTCAGAAAGAGAAAAACAAATGCGGTATATTAATGAAGATATGTGGAATCTAGAAAAATGGTAGAGATGAACCTCTGTAGGGCAAGAATAGAGATGCAGACATAGGAAATGGACACTTGGACATGGGGAGGGGCCATGATGAATTGGGAGGTTGGGCTGGGTGTGTGTACACTGCCACATGTAAAACAGCTAGTGGGGACCCACTGCATAGCACCGGGCATTCAGTTCAGCGTTCTGTGGCAACCTAGACAGGTGGGGGGAAGGTGGGGTGGGAGGCAGGTCCGAGAAGGAGGGGCTGTATGTATGCTTAGAGCTCTTTCACCTCATTGTTCAGCAGAAACTAACACAACATTGTAAACCAACTATACCCCAATTTAAGAAATATATATCCTTTTAATTACCCTCCCCCTGAAATACTAGTATTTACTAGTGGTATTTCTTAAAGAGCAAGTCTTAGTTTTCACCAGCTATAAATTATATCAACTTTAAAGAAAATGCATTACCTTAAAAAAAAGGTAAATTTACTAAATAAAAAATAAAGGTAAAATTACTGAATACCCCCTACCATATTCTGCTATTTTTATTATTATCTATGCTCTCAATGTTATTTACAATTATAATATCTAGATAGTGGAAATGCTATATAATGGATCACTATGGTATATCACTGCCCAAATCTGTACCATCATGCTGATAGGTTGAAATTGGCCACGGAAGTATTTACAGTTCTGGAATTGACAGACACTACTACTCAGGGCCCTTTTTTTGATATATACTTTTTAACATTTACCAACACATCAGTGACTGTAAGTGTAATGGAAGATTTGGAGGCTTAAGTCAAATCCTTCCTTTGTAGCATGAGTTAGAAATTCACCTTATCTGTTCTTTTTTATAAAATGAGATATAATTGATATAAACATATTAGTTTAATGTTTGTATGTATTGTGAAATGATCATCACAATAAGTCTTTTTAACATTCATCGCCACATGTAGCTACAGAATATTTTTCTTGTTATGAGAACTTTTAAGAGAGAATCTCTTCAGTTCAGTTCAGTTCAGTTCAGTCGCTCAGTCATGTCTGACTCTTTGTGACCCCATGAATCGCAGCACGTCAGGCCTCCCTGTCCATCACCAACTCCCGGAGTTTACTCAAACTCATGCCCATCGAGTCGGTGATGCCATCCAGCCATATTATCCTCTGTCATCCCCTTCTCCTCCTGTCCCCAATCCCTTCCAGCATCAGGGTCTTTTCCAGTGAGTCAACTCTTTGCATGAGGTGGCCAAAGTACTGGAACTTCAGCTTCAGCATCAGTCCTTCCAATGAACACCAGGACTGATTTCCTTTAGGATAGACTGGTTGGATCTCCTTGCAGTCCAAGGGACTCTCAAGAGTCTTCTCCAGCACCACCGTTCAAAAGCATCAATTTTTCGGCACTCAGCTTTCTTCACAGTCCAACTCTCACATCCATTCATAATCTCTTAGCAACTTTCAAATGTGCAATACAATACTATTAACTATCCTCTGCAATAATCCCATGACTTAGTTATTTTATAACTGAAAGTTTGTACACTTGACCCCTTTACCTGTGTCATCCACCCCCCAGCACCACCACCCACCTCTGATAAGCACACATCTGATCACTTTTTCTAAGCTGGGCTTTTGTTTTGTTGTTATTTTAGACTACAAATGCAAGTGAGATCATACACAGTGCTTGGCTTTCTCTGTCTGATTTACTTAAGTTAGCATAATACCTTCAAGGTTCACCCGTGTTGCCACAAATTCACCTTATTTATTCTTATGTGTTCTATTGCTTCAATTTAAGAAAGCAAAAATACAGAGTAATTGCAGAAGCTAAATCTCCTAACGGCGCAGTTTAAAATCAATGAGGACCATAGTGGGAAAAACTGCTTTTGTCTTTCTTTGGTGAACTCTAATGTTTAGAAATGAAAACATGAATTAATTCAGGTTACTAAGGTCCAAGCCTAACATTAAGGTTGTGTAGAGGAATAAAGTGGCATTATTTCACAAAGATAGCCATGGCCATAGCATAGGGTATGTATGCGCATGCAGGAGAAAATTGCCTTATATTAAATGTTTTCAACACATTATTTTAGGATAAGTTTTACGCCTTAAGAATCAACAAAAAGCAAGTTACTATGTTTTATCTCCTTGTGAATAGAGTCCAGGTCTTATTTATTTTCCCAAGTCAGATGGGTTGACATTTGCCTTCCAGTATTCCTACACAGCAAAAGGTCATTCCATCTACACAAAGCCTGTCAAGCAGAAAGCCTTTTCAGAAAAAAAGCTCACTGAAGAAGGACTAGAAAATAGATAAAATACAAAAAGTAAGGCTACTCAAATCCTATACTTTGGTTGTATCAACCTCATTGTGAATTGCCGGATAAAGCAAGAATTGCAGCAGTTCTGTGTGAGAATCAGCTTTGCTGGGGTATTCTTTTTAAAATCCTTTTATTAAGAGCGCTTTGATGAATTGTTGGACTATGGTGTTGCATGGTGAGAACTTAGGATAAATGATATGATGTTTTAGAGTGGGAAAATATAGACTGGTAACTAAGTAAAGAGTCAAGATTCAGTTTCTAGCCTCTATATTTCTTAAGAAGGTCATTTTCTTAACTTTAAGTCCATTGCATCACATGTGTTTGCTCAGTCATGTCCAACTCTTTGCAGCCCTATGGACTGTAGACCATCAGACTCCTCTGTCCATGGATTATACAGGCAACAATACTGGAGTGGGTTACCATTTCCTTCTCCAGGGGATCTTCCTGAACCAGGGACCGAACTTGCATCTCCTGTGTCCCCTGCATTGCAGGCAGATTCTTTACCATTGAGCCACAACTTTCAGTCCATAATCTCCTAATATTTTAATTGTTACAGATAGCCAAGGGGTGAAAGGTAGAATGAATCTTGTGATACTAGAATGAGACATTGGTATGAACCCATGTTTATCTTAATATAGATACACATGACTAATAGGTAAATAATATAGATATGTGTACATAAAGAATTTTATACACACACATATATATATATGTATATATATATATAAGTGTTTTATATATGTGTAAGTTGGGAAGATCCTCTGGAGAAGGAAAAGGCAACCCACTCCAGTACTCTTGCCTGAAAAATCCCACGGATGGAGGAGCCTGGTCGGCTACAGTCCATTGGGTCACAATGAGTTGGACACAACTGAGCAACTTCACTTTCATACAAGTGTATATATATTTATATGTGTGTGTGTGTGTGTGTGTGTGTGTGTGTGTGTGTGTGTGTGTGGTAAACGAATCCACCTGCCATTGCAGGAGACATGAGTTTGATCCCACGATTGGGAAAATCCCCTGGAGAAGGAAATGGTAACCCGCTCCAGTGTTCCTGCCTGGGAAATTCCATGGACAGAGGAGCCTGGTGGGCTACGATCCATGTGGTTGCAAAGAGTCAGGCACAACTTAGTCACTAAACAACCACCACAACAATGCATATGTATTTATATGTATACACATACATACATATATTCTCAAGCTCTGGCCACTAACAAAACTTAGGAGCAATAATACCCCCCAGAAGCAATAAGAACATCAAGTTCCCAGAACTTGGTTTCTAATACCATTCTCTAATAAAAAGAACAGGGTTCCTTGGAGAAGTGTGACAGAGAATTTACATGATAAGCTTGGCTCATTTTGGGTCCATAAAATAAGTAGTCAAAAAATTAAACAATGAGGGTGTATCAAAGGAACACCAGAGCAATTTGAAATATGAAATAGCTCCCAAGGGTCATGCTGGAACTATGTGAGCAAGAAAATAAATAATTTAATATTGGCTTATAACCCAATGTATTAAATAAATTTCCATGAGTATATAACTATATGATTGAATAAAATTTTAAAATGGGAAATAATAGATAATAATAGAAAATTCTCCCATAGAGAAGAGTCCAAATAATTGATGTAAATAATGATCCCTTAATATGGTAGAAAAGACTTAAGTGTGGGCTTCACATGCCTGCATTCCAAAGAGAAAACTATGGAAAGAGGGAGAAAGAGAAACTTTACGTTAGGGCAACCCACCAACAACTGCCTCAAAGTAGTCAGGGTCAGGATATCAGCACTGAATCAGGTTGATGACTGTTTTTCTTCAGTCACTCAGCTGTGTCTGACTCTGAGACCCCCTGGACTGCAGCATGCCAGGTTTCCCTGTTCTTCACTGTCTCCCGGAGTTTGCTCAAACTCATGTCTTTTTGAGTCTGTGATGCCATCCAACCATCTTATCCTGTATCCCCTTTCTCCTCCTGCTCTCAAGCTTTCCCAGCGTGATGGTCTTTTCTGATGAGTTGGCTCTTTGCATCAGGTGGCCAAAGAAGCATAAGTCCTTCCAGTGAATGAATACTCAGGACTTATTTCCTTAACGATTGACTGGTTTGATCTCCTTGCTGTCCAAGGGACTCTCAAGAGTCTTCTCCAGCACCAGTGTTCAAAAGCATCAATTCTTTGGTGCTCTGCCTGCTTTATGGTCCAAATCTCACACCTGTACATGGCTACTGGAAAAACCATAGCTTTGACTATACAGACTTTCGTTGGTAAAGTGATATCTCTGCTTTTTAATATGCTGTCTAGGTTTGTCATAGCTTTTATTCCAAGGGGCAAGTGTCTTCTTTTAATTTCATGGCTGCAGTCACTGTCTGCAGTGATTTTGGAGCCCAAGAAAATAACATCTGTAACTATTTCCATTTTTTCCCCATCTATTTGCCATGAAGTGGTGGAACCAGATGCCATTATCTTAGTTTTTTGAATGCTTGTTTTAAGCCAATTTTTTCACTCTCCTCTTTCACCTTCATCAAGAGGCTCTTTAGTTCCTCTTCACTTTCTGCCATATGTAACCTTTATATGATGTCATAAAGGTGACACTTTAGTTAGTGGTCTTTCTCCTTAAAATTGACAATTTCAGTCCAGTCATGAGCAAAACATCAAAAAAACATATTTTTCAAAATACCTGAACAGTACTCTAAACTGTGAAAGTCATCAACAAAAAGGAAAACCTAAGGAACAGTCACAGTAGAGTACACTATGGAGACTTACAGGCCGAAGATAATGTAGTATCCTGGGTGGAATCCTGGAACAGATAAAAAAAAAAGTAGATAAAAATTAAGAAAATTTTATTGAAGTTTGCACATTAGTTCAAAAAAACGCATCAGTATTTACTCTTTGTGTCTCTGTGTGTGTCATTCGCTCAGTTGTGTCCAAGTCTTTGTGACCCCGTGAACTGTGACCCCAGAGCTCACCAGGCTCCTCTGTCCATGGAATTCTCCAGGCAAGAATGCTGGAGTGGGTTGCCATTCCCTTCTGCAAGGGATCTTCCCAACCCACGGATCAAACACAGATCTCCCACACTGCAGGCAGATTCTTTATCATTTGAGCCACCAGCAAGCCCACTGGTTCTTTAGTTGTAACAAATATATCATGCACTTATAAGGTAGTAACAACTGGGGAAACTTAATGTGGGGTATAGTGAGATTTTCTCAACCATCTTGGCAACAGTTTTTGTATGCCTGTTGACAGAAATCTAACATAGTTGCTGTAAAAATACACCAAATTGGAAATTTATTATTTTTATTTTATTGATGTATAATTGACATATAACATTAGTTTTAGGTGTATAGCATAAGTATCTGAAATATCTATAAATTATGAAGGAAATTTTGTTAAAAAATTGCAACGACATATGGGACTTCCCTGGTGGTTCAGTGGCTGGTCAGCCACCGTGCAGCGCGGGGCACACAGGTTCAGTCCGCGGTCAGGGAACTGAGACCACACATGACGGGGGACAGCTGAGTCTGCATGCCACAACTTAGAGAGCCCACGTGCAACCTCTGTGACTCAACCAGAGTAACAAATACATATTTCTTAAAATTGCAATGATACAAATGGTAGGCTTTGATTACCAAATGTTCTTATATTTTAAAGAAGATGTTTGCATATATTATCTTGTTCAATTTTAAAGTTAAGTATAGTTTAAATCTGTAGATAGTAGATGATAAGAGATTGTCAATACAATGATGCTTAATTTGGGGAAGCTTTACACCTTGAAGCATATTAGCACTTTAAGTAGCTGAAATCATACTGTATAAAAGACAGCTTTGTTACAGTCTATTTCTAGCTGTGCCACTACCAAGCTGGCAGCTGAGACAAATTTCTCAGTCTCATACTCATCAGCTTTTCTGCCCATGTTGTTGTTCTTTAGTCGCTCAGTCATGTCTGACTCTTTGCGACCCCATGGACTGCAGCCCGCCAGGCTTCCCTGTTCTTCACCAACTCCCGGAGTTTACTCAAACTCATGTCCATTGAGTCTGTGATGCCATCCAGCCATCTCATCCTCTGTCATCCCCTTCTCTTCCTGCCTTCAATCTTTCCCAGCATCAGGGTCTTTACAAATGAGTCAGCTCTTCACATCAGGTGGCCAAAGGATTGGAGTTTCAGCTTCAGCATCAGTCCTTCCAATGAATACCCAGGACTGATCTCATTTAGGACTGGTTGGATCTCCTTGCAGTCCAAGGGACTCTCAAGAGTCTTCTCCAACACCACAGTTCACAAGCATCAATTCTTCGGTGCTCAGCTTTCTTTATGGTCCCACTCTCACATCCGTACGTGACTACTGGAGAAACCATAGCTTTGACTACATGGATCTTTGTTGGTGAAGTGATATCTCTGCTTTTTGATACACTATACTTGTCATAGTTTTTCTTCCAATGAGCAAGCAAGTATCTTTTAATTTTGTGACTGCAGTCACCATCTGTAGTGATTTTGGAGACCAAGAAAATAATAATAGTTTGTGAAGCAGTGGTGGATGATTTTTGGAATTCCCTTGCTTTTTCTATGATCCAATGGATGTTGGCAATTTGATCTCTGGTTCCTCTGCCTTTTCTAAATCTATCTTGTATATATGGAAGTTCTCGTTCACATACTGCTAAAGCCTAGCTTAAAGGACTTTGAGCATTACCTTACTAGCATGTGAAATGAACTTAAAGCTTGACATTCAGAAAAGTAAGATCTTGAAATCTGATCCCATCACTTCCTGGCAAATAGATGGTGAAACAATGGAAACAGTGAGAGACTTTATTTTGGGGGGCTCCAAAATCACTGCAGATGGTGACTGCAGCCATGAAATTAAAAGACGCTTGCCCCTTAGAAGAAAAGCTATGACCAACCTAGACAGCATATTAAAAAGCAGAGACATTACTTTGCCAAAAAAGGTCCATCTAGTCAAAGGTATGATTTTTCCAGTTATCATGTATGGATGTGAGAGTTGGACCATAAAGAAAGCTGAGCCCCGAAGAATTGATGCTTTTGAGCTGTGGTGTTGGAGAAGACTCTTGAGAGTCCCTTGGACTGCAAGGAGATCCAACCAGCCCATCCTAAAGGAAATCATTGGAGGGACTGATGCTAAAGCTGAAACTTCAATACTTTGGCCACCTGATGTGAAGAATTGACTCTTTGGAAAAGACCCTGATGCTGGAAAAGATTGAAGGCAAGAAGAGAAGGAGATGACAGAGGATGAGATGATTGGATGGCATGAGTTTGAACTCATGAACTCAATGAGTCAATGAACTCATCAACTCGATGGACATGAGTTTGAACAAGCTCCAGGTGTTTGTGATGGACAGGGAAGCCTGGCGTGTGGCAGTCCATGGGGTCGCAAAGAATCGGACATTAATGAGTGACTTAACTGCAGTGAACTGTATGGTAGTTTGAACATTCGTTGATATTGCCTTTCTATTGGATTGGAATGAAAACTGACCTTTTCCAGTCCTGTGGCCACTGCTGAGTTTTCCAAATTTGCTGGCATATTGAGTGCAGCACTTTCACAGCATCATCTTTTAGGATTTGAAATACCTCTGCTGGAATTCCATCACCTCAACTAACTTTATTTGTGGTAATGCTTCCTAAGGCCCACTTGACTTTGTACTCCAGGATGTCTGGCTCTAGGTGAATGACCACACTGTCATGGTTATCCAGGTCATTAGGATCTTTTTTGTATAGTTCTTCTGTGTATTCTTGCCACCTCTTCTTAATCTCTTCTGCTTTTGTTAGTTCCTTGCCATTTCTGCCCTTTATTTTGCCCATCTTTGTATGAAATGTTCCCTTGAAAAATACAGGCCCATTATTTAATACCTTCTGCTTCCTCATCTTTAAAGCAGAGATAACACCTTGCCTGTCTTATAAAGTTACCAGAAGATTCCTGTGGTTAGACCTATGAGGAATGTGCACAGCCTCTGACACGGAGGTTATAGCTCTTGTCTGTGTCTGTTTTCTTGTCCACTTAGGTAATTAGTTTGCCCTTAATTTAAAATAATGAAATATATGTATATGTTTATGAACTTTTCAAAGACAACCAATATAGAAGAAATACACTAGCATGTTAATAGTGCCTATATTTGGGATTTGGCATAATGATTTTTTTAAATTTTTATGAATTTAGGTTGTTTAAACAATTTCCACACTGATCTATATACATTTTAACAGATAATTTACCCAGTGTATTGAATCACATGGGGAAATTCCTGCTCCAATATTGTTTATTTCCTAAAGAATTTCACCAAATTATGTAGATAATCATGCAAACGCTGAAATTTGTTTTGTTTTCATATGTTGGATTCTCTAGAAAACTTTTGCTATGTACATATATGTGTGAATTTGATTTCTAATAATTGATTCAAAGTTTATTTTATATTGCATCTTTTCAGCTCTGTAACCAGTAATATCATCAATTTCTTCCTTGCCTTACTCTCTTGTGTAAAATGGTGCAGGGTTACTTGGTTTCCTCTCTTGGATAAAGATGGGTGTACTGCCACAGTAAGCCTTCACTACAAGCAGATTTTCTCAGGTCTGTTTTAATTGTTAAAAGTTAACAGCAGTAACATAGAACAGTGAAGAGCCTGGGCTTTTCTTTTCTTCAAGTTGTCAATATAAATAAATTAGGACTTTTGAAAATATGAGGTTCTGCTTCCACTACCAGTCTTTGTAATTAATGTGCAGGAAGTTTATCAAACGCTTGAAATAGGCTGAGTGTTTTGCTGAATTTGCTCCAGATCTTGGAGTTGAGTTAATGCCTATTTGCTACTTCTCACAAGCTCTTTCAAGTACTCTAACTAAATATGAACAGGCTAACATTGGAAGGTTCCTGTCACTGTTGTTTGACCATGAAGGTTAAGAACAACCAGGAGACAACCCAGTTCTAGATCCTTCTCTCTTTGCAGGATCAGAAATATTATAGTCTAGTTTTTTTTTTTTTTTTTAAACCCTCCCTGTCTCAAATTTGATTTTAAAACTCAAGAGCTAGAAGGATTGAACTGGTGGCATTTCTAGCACCTTCCATAGAAGAGTTGCCTACAGCATATTTTGCCATCTACTGTAGTTTTCTAAACCTAAGTGCTTTTCATTATAATCAGGCAATTCATGCTGCATTTGAACTTTGAGTGTATCTTTATCTTCTAAAATAATTGTTATCCAACAGCCAATCCTAACTTTCTGAGACATTAACAGATTAACCAAGAAACACACAAGTGTGTTTCTGAAGCATTTTCAGTTTAGAGAGATAAATTACAATGTGAGTCCATTAGAAGTATCGTTTTTTATGAGAAGGTGGTTAGAGAGAGCACTATCAGGACAAAGGCAGAAATCTTTCTTTTTCTATTAGAAGTGCTCTGTTTTCTCAGTCTTGACACTAAGACATGAATGATTTGTGCAAATATTGTATTTTGGTTAATAAAACTGAGTAAGATTATTTCTGTGGCTAGTATTCTAAGAGGACATTTAAGCCATATCAAATTTAATGCATTTGCCCCAAGCTGTCTAACTGAATATGTCATTCACTAAATCTTAAAAAAAAAAAAAAAAAACAGACTAGAAATAGGATAGTTATGGAGTGTCCATTGTCTAAATGGCCTGTGGAATTTCAACAAATTCTTTGAGAAGAATTGTATTCAGAGAATGCCTGTGAGTCCCCCATTGCAGAATTTTTATGAAAATGTAAAAAACAAGAACAAAAACTCCACAAACAGTGTAGAGAACTAGAGGGGAGTAGGGAGTGGGGAAGGTAGGAAAGAAAGATTAATAGAGTGATAAACAAAAGATATCTGAGAACATCTCTCCAATGTTTAAAGTAATGTATCCAATGAACTTTTTGCAGAGCTGGAAATGTTCTCTGTTTGTGCTCTCTAGAATGGTAGTGCCACTTAGCCTCATGTGGCTATTGAACACTTAAAACATAACTAATGTGGTGGGATGATTTGAGAGAATAGCATTGAAACATGTATATTACCATATGTGAAATAGATCGCCAGTCCAGGTTCAATGCATGAGACAGGGCACTCAGGGCTGGTGCACTGGGATGACCCTGAGGGGTGGGGTGGGGAGGGAGGTGGGAGGGGGGTTCAGGATGGGAAACACATGTACATCCATGGCTGATTCATGTCAGTGCATGGCAAAAACCACTACAATATTGTAAAGTAATTAGCTTCCAATTAAAATAAATAAATAAATTTAAAAAACAGCTAATGTGACTGAGGAAAATGAATTTTTAATTTATTAATTTCTAGTTTAAATAAGCACATGTAGCCAGTGGCTGCCTTAGGGGAAGACACAGGTTCACAGCTTTACAGCTCAGCGTGTGGTCTTTGCATCAGAAGCAGCAACATCTGGGAGCTTATTAGAAATGCAGAATCTTGGCTCCCATTCAGACCTACTGATCCAGAATATGCATTTTAACAACATCCTAAGGCAAGTAGTAGGAAAGCTTGAAAGGCCCTGCCCTGGAGCAATTTTCACTTGCTATAATCAACCATTCAGAAAGAAACTCTATTCTCTATTCCCTATTTTATCACGGGCTTCTCTATTCTGTATTTTACCATGGAATTCTCTATTTTAGGGCTAAAACACATTAGGAACATGCTCATTTTACCCACAGAAGAGTAATGCAGTAGGGGTGAGCTGTAATAGTGCTGGAACTGCTTACTTTAAATCTTTTCCAAACGTGAATAAAATGTGCCCCCTTGAATGATCCGTTGATTCATCCATTTATGAGAGAAACACAAAGTCCTTACATAGGAGGTGCTGTCTGATGCTTACTGAGCATCTTCAGTTAAATGTGACCATGTTCTTTATTTCTCTGCAGTGAAGGGAAAGGGTGGGGGGGAATAAACAGGTTACCAGTTTCATTCTTGGGACTGAGATTTTAAAGTTATCATTAAAAAATGCCAAGTAAGAAAATGTCCTAAGAGCTAGAATTGGAGAATGATGTTAGCTAAACAGTTTATTGTATTTGAGCTCTTAAAAAGCAGAGACATTACTTTGCCAGCAAAGGTCCGTCTGGTCAAGGCTATGGTTTTTCCAGTGGTCATGTATGGATGTGAGAGTTGGACTGTGAAGAAATCTGAGTGCCGAAAAATTGATGCTTTTGAACTGTGGTGTTGGAGAAGACTCTTGAGAGTCCCTTGGACTGCAAGGAGATCCAACCAGTCCATCCTAAATGAGATCAGTCCTGGGTATTCATTGGAAGGACTGATGCTGAAGCTGAAACTCCAAGACTTTGGCCACCTGATGCGAAGAGTTGACTCATTGGAAAAGACCCTGATGCTGGGAGGGATTGGGGGCAGGAGGAGAAGGGGACGACAGAGGATGAGATGGCTGGATGGCATCACCAACTCAATGGACATGAGTCTGAGTAAACTCCGGGAGTTGGTGATGGACAGGGGGGCCTGGCATGCTGCAATTCATGGGGTCGCAAAGAGTCGGACACAACTGAGTGACTGAACTGAACTGAACTGAACTATATGTCTTACTTTGATTTCCCCTAAATCTGACTCTGAGACCAGAACTTGGGGACATCTGTTTGACAGTGATACCAAGAACCTAGGTGACTGCAGTGGGGGGAGTGAAGCAGGGATAGGAAGGAGTGCAGTGCAGGGCACAGACCCAGGCCAGTGCCTCGGTCACAGATGTGGGCAGCTGGGGTTCAGTCCCTCTGGGGGACATCTGAGAGGCTGTGGGTGTTTGAGGGAGGAAGACGCCAGCATATCTGGAAACTGTCTGCCTCAGCTTCTGGTGACTTCCTAAGTGGTGATGATGGTGGGGAGGGGCCTGAAGAGTCTTGACCACAGTGGACATCGCTTCTGTAATAGGCTGTGACCCTGCAGAAAGATGATGAGAGCTGTTGGGGAGTGAGCCTTAAGAACCTCTCACTGAGGTCTCCTAGTCTTTAGTTATTTGGCTTAGGTAGGTTGCTCTGGGCCCCAGAGTGCAGCAGGTTTTGTAACCCTAGACAGTATTCCCTGCTCTAATGTCACTATTCTTCTGTACCCTTCCTCATCAATATCTGTGTTATCTTTATCTTAGATATCTGTTATCCGAGATAACTATCAGTTGTCTCTGTTCTTCTGAGACTAACCCTTTCCATCTCTTTCCCTACTCCTCCAGAGAACACAAAACAACCTAGATGCTAATGAATGTCAAAAAGCATAGGCATGATTTGGGTTGAAGTTCCATTTGGCCTGTGTGTGTTTAGCTACTTCTAAGTTCAGATATTGTATTTGAATTATACTTGCAGAATCAAGAGAATGGACATGCATGGTAGGGTAAAGGAGTTCTTTGTTCCTGTGTGCCTTCATTTATGTTTATCTCAAAAATTACTGAAAACCATTTACATAAGTGCCTGGTACAATAAGTTCTGGATGGGTAGAAAATAAGGGCAGGTATTTATAGAAAAAAAGTCCTTTAGATTTAAAAATATTGCATAAAGTCAGATTTAGTTATATATTATCAGGTTGACTTTCCTACATAAAACACAATTCTGAAGGCTCTACAATAAAACCCAGGACAAGTAGTCCTACTAACTGCAAAGGATGCAAAGATACATTCACTTCATTTAAGCAACCTATTGTCCCTTTGGGAGGTAAGATACTAATATATCCCTAAGAAGCAGAAACATAACCTTTGAGTCAATATATTTTACCCACAATCACATGAGTAGGACCAGAAAGAGATTCTGTGGATATTTGGGAGAATGTGTGTGTGAGAAAGCCCAGGGGAGCAACAAGCCTGTCTTTGAGCATCCTCAGTAAGGACTCTTCTGGACATGGGGGTGTTTGAACCAATGCTTGAAGAATTAGAAATAGATATAGAGACTTCCAGGAGGATCATGCAAACCGAGCTGGGTTTGACAATGTTGCGTTTGATTATGTTGGGTTTAGAGGACTGTGTGTAGATAGCCTGACTGAAGGAGACTATTTGGCAGAACAGGGAAAGTTGAATGTGCCTGGGGGAGCTTGAGTGCCAGGAGTAGAACTTGATGCTGTAATCCTTGGGGCCTCTTCCTCAGCTGAAAGGACCAGATTCTCTATACATATAGTTTGTGCAAGGTGGACTTCATCATGGCAATAGGACGTTATTGTCCCAGTAGTTCTTTTTTTTGTTTTTTTTTTTTGGTCCTGTGTTTGGGAGTTATTCATTAAAGAGCTCACCCATTTATTTACTTTTGTTGAGTCCTTGAACTAGAACTGCAACACTGAGCAGAAGAGCTGACCCTACAGGTTACCAAATGATTTCAGTTCAATGCAATAAACCTAAATAAAAAGTGTCCATGAAACAGTATAGAGCCTAATTAGATTCTCTAATTGGTTTGTTATTTCATTCCTAGTTTCAGTGGAATCCCATATACTTTTTAACAAGACAGAATGTCTGCGCAGAAAATCTTACAAGAGAAAATCCAGTTTATCAGATACTAAAAGATGATTTTTATTCTTGCATAATAGTTCTTCTAGAAGGATGTTCTGAGGCATGCTTAAATAGCCTGCAGACCTACCTCTGGGAAAGCCAAGCTGCCCATGAGCATTATACATGGGTTGTTACTAGCTTGCAGTTGCCCAGTTGGCGTGGGCAGCAACCTGCCGTGTTTGAACTCGGGCTGGATCCTTTTCATCAAGTTCAAGCCTGAAGCTCATGGGCATTCCCACGAGGGATGCTGGGGTCTTCTGCAGGTCCACTCAATGTAAGGTTGAAGGTGCTGGGAGTCAGACATAGATTCCTGGTTGCCCTCACTGTCTCCCGCTTCATTCCCATCTGTCTTTCCAAGTTGCCTGATGTACAGCCGTGTGGGTCCCACCAGTAGATGAAAAAGCACCAGTCTTCCATAGATCCCTTCACCAGCTCCCACAGTTTTGTGAGATGGACTTGCTCTAGTAACCCTGCTCCCCTGTCGCTCTGAGTGGCTCTGCCTCCTGGATCTTGTGCCAGCTGCATTAGCATCTATTCTCTCCACCCCACTCGTCAGGCCGCCTCCAAGCCTTAAAGCGTCACATGATCAGGGACACTTACAGAGTCACAGACCAACTCTGGGATTGAATATCTTCAGAACATGTAGACCATGGCTTCAGTTCACATGCCCTAAAAAGAACTTAGAAATGAGCATGTGTAAGTTCTTATCTGTAGTGAGTGATGAAGGGCAGTCTCGTATCTATCAATAGAACACCTTCTAAAAGCTTTCTCTGTTCTTTCCTTTTCTTTGTTTTTTCAAAGATGATCTTTGGGTTTTGAAAAAGTAGGCTATAATGAGAAAATAAAAATCTACATTTTAGAAAAAGGATAACTACTTTGTGACCTTCTTCTCTAATTATAGTCTAATTTTCATACAATGACTAAGTATTTTTGATGTCTGGGTTGACTCAAACACACTGATGACTGATTATCTTAACCTAGGCATCCTGGAGAGAGACTGGAAGAAATGGTTTTAGGTTTCCCCAAAACCCCCAAAGCCACCTTGCCTATACAGAGAGGAAGGAACAACACTTAGCTTTCTAAGGGTCCCATGAACCTTAAAATCCCCATCAGTATAAAATACTTTTAGGATGTTTCCATTGGCTCATTAATATAATTTTCACATGATAATTGCAGTTAAGCTCATTAGTGTAATTTTCACATGATTATTGCAGCTATTGTTTATGTAAGTATCCCTGATCATGTGGAAAAATAAAGATGTTAAAACATTGACACTGATGGTAGTAAGTAGTGGTTGTTTATAAGATGTCTAAGTTTTGAAAGCATTTTTATATAATCTTTTAAAATCAAAGTTAACGTGTCTTTGGTGTATAAAATTAAACTTGTGACACTTATTTTGAACTTCACACAATGTTTAGCAGCTTCTGTAATACTTTTTTCTTTTTTTTTTTAAGTTAACCTACAGTTGATTTACACTGTTGTGTTAGTTTATGTATGCAACAAAGTTATTCAGTTACATATATGTATGTGTGTACATATACATATATACACACATATATGTACTTTTTTCAGATTCTTTTCCATTATGGATTATTATAAGATATTGAATATACTAAATAGTTTCCTGTGCTGTACAGTAGGTCCTTGTTGTTTATCTATTTTATATATAGTAGTGTGCATCTGTTAATCCCAAACTCCTAATTTATGCCTCCCTCATCCACCTAATTGGTAACTATAAGTTTGCTTTCTATGTCTGTGAATCTGTTTCTGTTTTATAAATAACTTAATTTGTATCATTTTTTGATTCCACATGTAAGATATATCATATAATATTCATCTTTTTTTGTTTGATTTACTTAGCATGATAATATCTAGGTTCATCCAGTTCAGTTCAGTTCAGTTCGTCGCTCAGTTGTGCCCGACCCTTTGTGACACCATGGACTGCAGCACGCAAGGCCTCCCCATCCAACCGCCAACTCCCGGTTACTCAAACTCATGTCCATTGAGTCGGTGATGCCATCCAACCATCTCACCCTCTGTCATCCCCTTCTCCTCACACCTTCAATCTTTCCCAGCATCAAGGTCTTTTCAAATGAGTCAGTTATTTGCATCAGATGGCCCAAATATTGGAGTTTCAACTTCAGCATCAGTCCTCCCAATGAATATGCAGGACTGATTTCCTTTAGGATGCACTGGTTGGATCTCCTTGCAGTCCAAGGGACTCTCAAGAGTCTTCTTCAACACCACAGTTCAAAAGTATCAATTCTTTGGCATTCAGCTTTCTTTATAGTCCAACTCTCACATCCATACATGACTACTGGAAAAACCATAGCTTTGACTAGACTTTGTTGTCAAAGTAATGCCTCTGTTTTTTAATAAGCTGTCTAGGCTGGTCATAACTTTTCTTCCAAGGAGAAAGCATTTTTTAATTTCATGGCTGTAGTCACCATCTGCAGTGATTTTGGAGCCCCCCAAAATAAAGTC
Organism: Cervus canadensis; assembly: GCF_019320065.1. Taxonomy (NCBI): domain Eukaryota; kingdom Metazoa; phylum Chordata; class Mammalia; order Artiodactyla; family Cervidae; genus Cervus; species Cervus canadensis. The sequence continues at coordinate 19,163,371 of NC_057395.1, read as the reverse complement.
TGTCACTGTTTCCACTGTTTCCCCTTCTATTTGCCATGAAGTGATGGAACCAGATGCCATGATCTTAGTTTTCTGAAAATTGAATTTTAAGCCAACTTTTTCACTCTCCTCGTTCACTTTCATCAAGAGACTCTTTAGTTCTTTGCTTTCTGCCATAAGGGTGGTGTCATCTGCATATCTGAGATCATTGATATTTCTCCCAGCATTCTTGATTCCAGCTCATGCTTCATCCAGTCCCACACTTCTCATAATGTTCTGCATATAAGTTAAATATGGTGTTAAATAGGTTCATCCATATAGCTGCAAATGGCACTATTTCATTCTTTTCATGGCTGAGTAATATTCCATTGTGGGCTTCCCTGGTAGCTCAACTGGTAAAGAATCTGCCTGCAGTGCAGGAGACCTGGGTTAGATCCCTCAGTTGGGAAGATCCCTTGAGGAGGGCATGGCAACCCACACTAGTATTCTTGCCTGGAGAATCTCCATGGACAGAGGAGCCTGGCAGGCTACAGTCCATGGGGTCGCAAGAGTCAGACATGACTGAGCGACTAAGCACAGCACAGGACAGCACTCCACTGTATACATCTACACCTTCTTTATCCATTCGTCTCTTGTTGCACATTTAGGTTGCTTCGTTGTCTTGGCTATTGTAAATAATGCTGCTATGAAGTTGGGATGTTTGTATCTTTTCAAATTAGATTTTTCATCTTTTCCACATATATGCCAGGGTTGGGATTGCCGAATCATATGATAACTCTCTTTCAGCTGTTTAAAGAACCTCAATACTGTTTTCCACTGTAGCTTCACCAATTTATATTCCTACCAGCAGGGTAAGAAGTTTCCCTTTGTTTCACACCCTCACCAGCATTTATTATTTGTAAACTTTTCAATGATGGCCATTCTGACCAGTGTGAGGTGATACCTCATTGTACTTTTGAAGTGTGTTTCTCTGATAGTGATCTTGAGTACCTTTTCATGAGTCTCTTTGTGCTTCTGTAACACCTTTATGTGGTTTTTGTGTTCGTCATGGGAAACATCTTTTTACTAAGTAAACTTGTATTTTCAGAAATGTGACTTAAATAGGTCTGGGACAGTGCTTGGCTTATAAAAACCATCCAAAAGTGTTAGTGATTATTAGGGTAATTTCACAGGGAAGTAATAGTAGGAAATTGGACTATTTGTTCAAAAGTACAGTTTATTTGTAACTCAGATATTTATGTATCAAGTTTGCTTATAATGTTTGAAAATTCTGGGATAACTATTTTCTTAACACTGTGGTAGGTTTGTCATTGTCTTTGATTTGTAGGCTTTGGGTATCTACGTGAGCATCAGTTTGTATCTGAAATTATTATGAATGTCTTTGCATATTAGAAATGAGCCTGTCGAAGTTCCATTATTTCATAAGGTCACAGCAGTAATTCTGACTAACGGAGCTGATTCTTGACAGCTCTGAGGATACTGCTAAGACATTTATAAATATACATTTTCATAACAGAAAATGCCCTTCATTTCCTTGCCTGTAAAGGATGGGTAATACCATCTACCTTATGGATAATAGTGAAAATGAGGGAGGTTCCTGAATTAGCTCAGTGAGAACAAGCGAACAGACCTGAGCTGCAGGTCCTGGGCCGTCAGCTGGTCAGTTTCACTGGTCTGCAAGTCCTGTTCCTGCCTCTGATCCTTGCAGAGGACATGATTCCAGTTTATAATTTTTAATTATTCTGTGAACCCCGAAGTTTGTTTGGGAGCATTTGAAATATAAATATGAAATCTTAGAGTAACGAGAGTTTACTGAATAGCTTTCTGATGTTTTTAATGTTATCTTCAGTAAATACAATGTTGAAAGCCTGTGCATTAAATCAATGCACCGAGGTAGCTAAAACAAGAACGTCATAAGACAATGCAAGGCTGTACTTCAGAAATTCCAAGTGTGTCTGTGAGAGTAATGGAAAGATTCCAATCAGAAAGAGAAATTTGCCATCACCATTCTGAATTTCTTAAGCTTACTAGAAGTGCATATTTGTAAAGTCTGTTTGTGTTTTCAATACCTCAATAAAATAGACCAGTTTGACACTCTAAAAGAAATCTAAAAACTCAGCTGTCAGACAAATATGTCCCTCATAAGAGGCATACTGAGGGAAAGTCATTATTTAGAGAAGTGACACAGGACTCAGTTTCCCAGTTAAACTAGTAAGAGGAATGAACAGCATTGTTACAATGTGGGAAAAATGAGTCCTATAAGCTAACCATTATTTGTGAAGCTCATTGATGCCAATAATTTACTTTCATAGGTTATATGTTACACAGCTTTCTAGGTACCCACTTTTCTTTGTTTTTAGGCATTAAGTTGCCAATAATGTAGAATCTTAGCCTCCTGGCTCTGAAAGTTTGTGGAATCTATAATTTCATAAAGGCAGAAACAGAAATAAGGAATATGAAACAATGGGAAGTTTTATGTTTTATTTACTTTGTCAAGATAATCAAATACTTGAGAGAGTTTCCTTAGAAATAATATGTTTAGGTTCAGAAGGCTCTACAAGGTCCCTTCACCCTACTGCGTAGGCAGTGGACCCATCAGATGCTCTTCAAAAAAAAAGTGCTCCTTGATCTAATAAACATGGAAAACTTCATATACCATAAGTAACAATTTGCATTAGCGTGTTATAGGTTCTATGAGTCCTATCTTAAAGAAAACATTTTACATTTAACCCAATAACTCCTAAATTTATTTTAGCAGAATCCCTTTTATGCCCTAGAACTTTGGAACATTGGTAAATGTTTAGTTAATCTGATCTTAAATTTGTTCTCATTACTCAACTTGTGGTCTTTGAACTACCAGGATCAGCATCACCCAGAACTTTTTAGAAACTCAGTTATAGGTCCAGCCCCATACCTGCTGAATGATAATTTGCATTTTAACAAGATCCGCAGATAGTCCATAGGCACGTTCAAGTTTGAGAAGCACAGGCTAATTTCATTCTGATTTACCACCTTCACTTCCATGAGCATGGCATCTGGTCCCATCACTTCATGGCAAATAGGTGGGGAAAAAGTGGAAACAGTGGCTGACCTTATTTTTGGGGGCTCCAAAATCACTGCAGATGGTGATTGCAGTCGTGAAATTAAAAGACTCTTACTCCTTGGAAGGAAAGTTATGACCACCCTAGACAGCATATTAAAAAGCAGAGACATTACTTTGCCAACAAAGGTCTGTCTAGTCAAAGCTATGGTTTTTCCAGTAGTCATGTATGGATGTGAGAGTTGGAACATAAAGAAAACTGAGTGCTGAAGAATTGATGCTTTTGAACTGTGGTGTTGGAGAAGACTCTTGAGAGTCTCTTGGACTGCAAGGAGATCCAACCAGTCCATCAGTCCATCCTCAAGGAGATCAGTCCTGGGTATTCATTGGAAGGACTGGTGTTGAAGCTGAAACTTCAATACTTTGGTTACCTGATGTGAAGAGCTGACTCATTTGAAAAGACCCTGATGCTGGGAAAGATTGAGGGCAGGAGGAGAAGGGGATGACAGAGGATGAGATGGTTGGATGGCATCACTGACTCGATAGACATGGGTTTGGGTGGACTCTGGAAGTTGGTAATGAACAGGGAGGCCTGGTGTGCTGCAGTTCATGGGGTTGCAGAGAGTCGGACATGACTGAGTGACTGAACTGAACTGAACTGAACTTCCATGAGTTAGAGTTCTGCTGAGAAAATACCTCCTGTGCAGATTTTAAATAGTTTGGGAACTTCAGGGAAGGTGTCGAACCCAAGTAGTATCTGCATGTGCTTTCTGTCTAGATTTTAGGGTGGTCGGACATATCTTCAGAGACCTGCTCCATGTTCAGTGGTCTGTACATGTGAGTCTCTAGATTACACACAGTGTACAGTGGAGCCCAAGCCTTTGCCCAAGCACCGTGTCAGCAGGGGGGTGTATGGAAACAGATGTACTGAACTAAAATCAAAGCGCAACTGACACTTCCAAAGAAGATATGCATATGAATATTATTAAAAGGCAAAAAGATATGACACTGAAAGATCAATTTCCCAGGTTGGTAGGTGCCCAACATGTTATGGGAGAAGAGTAGAGAAATAACACCAGAAAGAATGAAGAGATGGAGCCAAAGCAAAAACAATGCCCAATTGTGGATGTGACTCATGAGGGAAGTAAAGTCTGATGCTGTAAAGAGCAATATTGTCTAGGAACCAGGAAAGTTAGATCCATGAATCACCTTAGGAGATGGCAAGACTGAACACTGACATTTTAGGAATCAGTGAAATAAAATGGACTGGAACAGGTGAATTTAAGTCAGATGACTATTATATCCACTACTATGGGCAAGAATCCCTCAAGAGAAATGGAGTAGCCATCACAGTAAAGAAAATAGCCCAAAATGCAGTACTTGGGTGCAATCTCAAAAATGACAGAGTCATCTCTGTTCGTTTTCAAGGCAAACAATTCAATATCACAGTAATCCAAGTTTATGCCCCAACCAGAAATGTGGAAGAAGCTGAAGTTGAATGGTTCTATAAAGACCTACAAGACCTTTTAGAACTAACACTCAAAAAAAGATGTCCTTTTCATTATAGGGGACTGGAATGCAAAAGTAGGAAGTCAAGAGCTACCTGGAGTAACAGGCACATTTGACCTGGGAGTACAAAATTAAGCAAATCGAAGGCTAACAGAGTTTTGCCAAGAGAACACACTGGTCACTGCAAACACCCTCTTCCAACACAAGAGAAGACTCTTCATGTGGACATTACCAGATGGTCAATACCAAAATCAGACTGACTATATTCTTTGCACCCAAAGATGGAAAAGCTCTATACCATCAGCAAAAATAAGACCAGGAGCTGACTGTGGCTCAGATCATGAACACCTTTTTGCCAAACCCAGACTTAAATTGAAGAAAGTAGGGAAAATTACTTGACCATTCAGTTATGACCTAAATCAAATCCCCTACGAATTTATAGTGGAAGTGACAAATAGATTCAAGGGTTTAGATCTGATAGAGTGCCTGAAGAACTATGGACGGAAGTTTGTGACATTGTACAGAAGGCAGTGATCAAGACCATCCCCATGAAAAAGAACTCAAAAAGGCAAAATGGCTGTCTGAGGAGGCCTTACAAAGAGCTGAGAAAAGAAAAGACATGAAAGGCAAAGGAAAAAAGGAAAGATATGCCCATTTGAATACAGAGTTCCAAAGAACAGCAAGGAGAGATAAGAAAGCCTTCCTCAGTGATCAGTACAAAGAAATAGAGGAAAACAATAGAATGGGAAAGGCTAGAGATGTCTTCAAGAAAATTAGAGACACCAAGGGAACATTTCATGCAAAGATGAGCACAATAAAGGACAGAAATAGTATGGACCTAACAGAAGCAGAAGATATTAAGAAGAGGTGGCAAGAATACACAGAAGAACTATACAAAAAAGATCTTCATGACCCAGATAACCATGATGGTATGATGACTCACTTAGAGCCAGACATCCTGGAATGCGAGTCAAATGGGCCTTAGGAAGCATCACTATGAAAAAAACTAGTGGAGGTGATGGAATTCCAGCAGAGCTATTTCAAATCCTAAAAGAAGATGCTGTGAAAATGCTGCACTCAATATGCCAGCAAATTTGGAAAACTCAGCAATGGCCACAGGACTGGAAAAGGTCAGTTTTCATTCCATTTCCAAAGAAAGGCAATGCCAAAGAATGTTCACATTACCACACAATTACACTCATCTCATATGCTAGCAAAGTAGTACTCAAAATTCTCCAAGCCAGGCTTCAACAGTATGTGATCCATGAAATTCCAGATGTTCAAGCTGGATTTAGAAAAGGCAGAGGAACCAGAGAGCAAATTGCCAACATCCATCGGATCATTGTAAAAGCAACAGTCTTCCAGTAAAACATCTACTTCTGCTTTACTGACTACGCCAAAGCCTTTGATTGTGTGGATCACAACAAACTGTGGGAAATTCTTGAAGAGATGGAAATACTAGACCACCTTCCCTGTCTTCTGAGAAATCTGTATGCAGGTCAGGCACGAACAGTTAGAACTGGACATGGAACAACAGACTGGCTCCAAATAGGAAAAGGAGTACGTCGAGGCTGTATATTGTCACCCTGCTTATTTAACTTCTATGCAGAGTACATCATGAGAAACGCTGGGCTGGATGAAGCACAAGCTGGAATCAAGACTGCTGGGAGAAATATCAATAACCTCATATATGCAGATATGTCCTTATGTCCGGAAGTGAAGAACTAAAGAGTCTTTTGATGAAAGGAGAGTGAAAATTTTGGCTTCAATCTCACCATTCAGAAAACTAAGATCATGGCCTCTGGTCCCATCACCTCATGGCAAATAGAAGGGGAAACAGTGGAAACAGTGACAGACTTTATTTTGGGGGGCTCCAAAATCACTGCAGATGGTGACTGCAGCCATGAAATTAAAAGACGCTTGTCCCTTGGAAGAAAAGCTATGACCAACCTAGACAGCATATTAAAAAGCAGAGACATTACTTTGCCAACAAAGGTCCATCTAGTCAAAGCTATGGTTTTTCCAGGCGTTATGTATGGATGTGAGAGTTGGACCATAAAGAAAGCTGAGTGTTGAAGAACTGATGCTTTTGAACTGTGGTGTCATAGAAGGCTCTTGAGACTCCCTTGGACTGCAAGGAGATCCAACCAGTGCATCCTGAAGGAAATCAGTCCTGAATATTTATTGGAAGGAATGATGCTGAAGCTGAAACTCCAATACCTTGGGCACCTGATGCGAAGAACTGACTCATTGGAAAGGACCCTGATGCTGGGAAAGATTGCAGGCAGGAGAAAGAGACGATAGAGGATGAGATGGTTGGATGGACATGAGTTTAAATAGGCTCCAGGAGTTGGTGATGGACCGGGATGCCTGACGTGTTGCAATTCATGGGCTCGCAAAGAGTCAGACATGACTGAGCAACTAATCTGACTGATATGCACAAAAAAGGGCAAGAAATATAGAATTTCAGCTTGCTTTTGAAAATTGCAGTGGGTATTGTAACTTTCTAATATGACTATTGGTTTGTACTGGCAGGTGAAACATTGATTAGAACTCTAAACACTGTTTGGATGCAAAACATCAGCAGAAGCAACTAAAATGGATACAATTGATTGAGATGGGACAGAATGGACTTTTCTTGGATGGTGGAAATGGCATCTTGATAGATGGTCCATGGGTATATGTATTTGTCAGAGTGGTAAATTTTTTCACTTAGGACCTATATATTTTATTATATTTTAATTACTCTTCAATAAAAAAGTAAAAGATTTTGTCTTATGAAATTTAAATACAGTTGATATTAGATGCAGCAATGCATTTTCCCTTGAAAATGCCCTTTATTCGGTATAGGGAAAGTATTTCATTGGAGGTCATAGCCACATGGATTGTGTAGGCTGATTTATGTTAATGTTATAGGCAGGCCAAGTGGGGTGCCAGATCTCCAGGGAAGCCATGCCTAGGGGTTAGAGTTCATGTATAAAATGGCAGTGATAAATGTACTTTTGGTAGTCATATTTTCAAGAATGAATGATTTAATATTTTTAGAGTAGTCCTTGTTGTTGTTATTCAGTGGCCAGGTTGTGTCTGACTGTCTGTGATCCCATGAACTCTAGTATGTCAGGCTCCCGTGTCCTTCACTATCTCCCTGAGTTTGCTCAAACTCATGTCCAGTGAATCAGTGATGCCATCCAACCATCTCATCCTCTGTCACCCCATCTCCTCTTGCCCTCAGTCTTGTCCATCATAAGGGTCTTTTCCAGTGAATTGGCTCTTTGCATGAGGTGACCAAAGTATTGGAGTTTCAGCTTCAGCATCAGTCCTTCCAATGAGTTCCAATTCAGGGTTGAATTTCTTTAGAACTGAGTGGTTTGATCTCCCTGTTGTCCAAGGGACTCTCAGGAACCTTCTCCAGCACCACAATTGTCAAGCATCAATTCTTTGGTGCTCAACTTTCTTTATGGTCCAACTCTCACATCCATGCATGACTACTGGAAAAACTATAGCTTTGACTCTACGGACCTTTGTTGGTAAAGTGATATCTCTGCTTTTTAATACACTCTCTAGGTTTGTTATAGCTCTTCTTCCAAGGAGCAAGAGTAATCCTAGCACATAGCAAAGGTTATATATATTAGCTAAGTAAAATGGCTCGAATAAAGTAGCTACTATAACCACCATTTCTCTCATCTTCACCAGTTTTATTTTCTTAACAGCACTTTTCACTATTTAAAATGATCCTTTTGTGAATTTTTTTGCATGTTTACTGTCAGGTATGCACCCAGGTATTCCAAGATATAATGAACCAAGTATGTTCATTGCTGTACCTACCACCCGCATCCCCTATCACCACAACTCAGCACAGAACAGTGCCTGATACATAGTAAATGCTAAATAACATATTGAATGAATGAATATGTGAATAAAGTTTAAACCAAACCAGTTCTTAAAGAAGTTAATTCTAAGATGTAATCTCATTTTCTTCAATGCTGAATAAATTATTATGGACCTATCACATGTACTTAGTGATAATAGCTTCCTGAAGCTGAGGAGACTGTTTTGATGGGATTAAGAAAGCATCATTAATGAAAGAGGCAACATTTGGAAAAGCCAAGAAATGAGCATTTCAGGTAGAGGGAAATGCCCTTGCCAAGCCCTGAATCTCCAGTGGTAGTAGCTCATCGCAGAATCTGAAGAAATTGTGTTCATCAATATTTAGAATATGATTTTATTTGTCTCAGAGAAACAAAAGCTTCTGCTTTTCAGAATACATAAAAGCTTAGCTAAGACATTTATTATAGCATCTAGTTATGCTAGATTTACCTTTTTTCCCTTTAGGATAATACATCATCTAAGATTAGGTGGTTTATATTATGATTGGGAGTAAAGCCAAACTAACAACAGAAAAGTTTTGACCTTCAAATTTGGCAAGTGCTATATTTTCATTAGTCTCTCCACCTGGCTTTAGACTCCAAGGGTCATTCCACTGTGTACCTTTTAGAAGCTTCCCAAAGTACTTTGTACATCATAAGCACAATTAATATATAATGAATGTATATGAATTGAATTTGAAATGTAGACCACAGGCCCAAGAGCTTGAGACCCAGGATTTACAAAGAAAGGTTTAGTGTTTTACTAAGATTCGGCCTACTGGGAGGACAGAGGGGTCACCCCACAATCCAGGAATTAGACCCACTCGTTATAGCTTACAATTTTCTTATTGACCCTGTTTGGCCTGCACTTTATCCCCCTACTCTCAAAACACCAGCCGAACATAGTAATGAGCATGGGTTTGCTTCCACAAGTATGAGTTATAAGATAAGCTGCTAGAGGCAGGAGTTTACAACACGGCAACATATGTTGTGAAGATCTATGTTTGAGTCAAAGAACAGGAACTCAAACATTTATTTCCACAGAGCTCAGATAACACACTTATGTTTGAAAGACAGCAAGATATTTGTTCAATAACACATTTATTATCTTGTTGAGATGAAGTTAATTTCTCTGATTTTCACTGTGACAGCATCATTTTAATACAGGAGGTGGAAGGGGAGTCTTTTTAGCATTTGCGGAATGTTTTAGGAAAAAAAGTATTTGATATAAGACCAGATTAGTGTTTCTCCCTTTTGACTCTCTCCTCTGACCTGAATTTCTGAATATTTTTATGGTAAGAATACATTAACCCTCTAGGCTGTCTTCCAGCTTCACCAATATCATTTTTAATAGCCTGAATTAAGCAAAGATGGTTTAGTTTAGCAGAACTCTTCCACCTCTACACTTACCAACACTCAGAGAGACCCAATCTAGTCAGCTAGGACAACTACAAAGTGTATCCAGCTACTCAAGCTACAAAGTGCATCCAGATCCCCTGGAGAGCCTTTTAAAAGGTCCTTCTGCTTCCAGAAGTCTGGGCTAGACTTGAGATTCTGTATCTCTAACAAGGTCCCAGGTGATGCCATGGACCACACTCTGAATGCAAAGGTCTAGAAGGAAATAC